>NC_056627.2:106352147-106654647 GCF_002870075.4 Lactuca sativa
ATATGAAAAAGATTTCATTATATTGTGATTCTCATAGTGCTATAAGAATTTGTCATAATCCTGTGCAGCATTCGAAGACTAAACATATTGCTCTTCGTTATCATTTCATCAAGGATCATGTAGATGATGGAAATATTGAAGTACATTTTGTGAAAACAACTCATCAGTTAGCTGATATTTTCACAAAACCATTGGATGAAAAATCGTTCATGAAAATTTTGGAAGGACTTGGAATGATCGATGAAAATTCTGTTCCATGCGAAAAAGGAGACTGATGGTCAGAAAGAATTGGTTCAGAGACACGCCATCAAAGAAAAATGTTACTGTTCATAGTAAAACCTTCGAATCCTTCATATTCGTATAATTGTCATTTTCTTGAGTGTTTTAAATTTCGTATGTTTGCAATAAATACATTTTTTTTTTCGAAAAATCAAAAATACCAAAAAGATTTTTTTTGTTTTCAAAAATTCAAAAACAACAAAAATATTTTTGTTTTTTCTTTCCTTTTAGTTGTTTGTTGCAGAATTTCATACTTAGTTTCTTGGAACAGTACTTGCAGTTCTAGGGTCAGGTATTTTTCACACATATTGAACTAGTTAAGATGTCCCTAGAAGCATGCTGCAACATGTTGACTAAAGCCTCTAAATGACTCAATGTTCGAAAGCCTTAATGAAATTTTCATACGAAGATTTCTTCCCAATCAGGCTTACATTAATATTAGTCTTCTGAGCTACCTAACTCTTCTCACATGAGTTTAGAGTTTACTGTTTGGTCCAACATAACAGAGGTACACGTTCTTTCTTATACCAATCTTTTTCGTCTCAAAATTCTTACGCTATCACACACGAAGACATATGTCTAAGACGTTTCTGATCAAACCAATCGAAACCAAGATATATAACAAATCTGTGTTGATGATCAGACATCATGAGACCATGATGGAAGTGAAACCCAAATCAATCAACCTTTAAGGAATTGACGGGGAACTTTGTTCCAGATTTTAACGAAACATTCGTTTCTGTACCTTTATTCGAAACTCCAAATCGTATTCAATTCTTATGAGTGATCTTGATCAACCATTCGAAACCCACGATGTTTGTTACCCAATAGGATCCATAATAAAATTTTTTGTTAATATGATTTCAATGTGAGTTTTATTAGAAATTCCATCTTACTTAAAAGTTTTTCAAAGCAAACTTGTCACTAACTACACTGGTCAAATAAGTAACTTCTGTTACAATTACTCACCTTATGTTTAAGTTGATATGTAACGAAATTCATTAAACCACCTCAAAAGCCTTTTAAAAGAGGCCATTCGATATTTCTTTACAAATATTCGATTGTAATTCATAGGAACATACACAAGCAATTGATTATCTCTCTTGATAATTAACGAAGCAATCTTTGTCTGGGGTTTTAACTGCCTTCGTGTCAAATTGAATTTTTGACATCGCTGAATATCCAAAAAAATTTAAATTGCTTCTCATCTTTATTCTTTCACACCCGACACACACGTAATCCTTGGGGTTCTGAGTAACACCAACTCAGTCTGATGAGTTCCGACCGTTACTATTCTATTGGGGCAAACAATCCAGCCTGTTTGAGGGGACTGTTTGAATTTTGTGCGGGTTTTGAGGAGACGTGACAATTACTTTATCACACATGGTTACATTTTCATCATCATGAAGTAGTTTTCTCGGTGACACGACACAGATCATTAAGTGCTTATCCCGCTTTGATTTCAGAATCCAGAGTTACATATAAAATAGGATTCAAGGGTTCGTTATCAGTTTACGCTATCATATTCCCAAATTTTCTCTAATAAAAATCCAACTCTCAAACTCTAACAATGGCGACTGCTAATCCTGATGCAACTCTATCTCACACCACAGATGATGTTACCTCATTGACAATAATGAAGATTCAGGGTACAAATTACCAAGTTGAAGCAAATGTCTCTCTATATCCTGAAGAACTAAAGATGCTTGCTGTTGCTCTGAAAAGCTCTGTATTGTCTAAATCCATGTTCATCTTATTCTATGTTCCTCTTTCATGGATGTCTCAAGCTGGATCAACAGCTACTTACTCGAAAGCTTTGGATGCGGTTCTGTTTAATCTAGTGACTGATAAGAAGGTTAGAGTCTCAAAGAAGCTTTTCTGCCAAATTCTTGATATCCCTAATTCTCCGCCATATTTCACTTTTACCTTCCCACAAATTGTTCATATGTTCAATGAAATGGGTCATCAACCATACTTGTCCAAGATAAGTGGTTTCAAGAAGTCAGGACTTCCAAGTGTTTGGAATTTTTTGTTCAGTATTTTTCTACGATGTTTAACTGGAAGAACTGTTGAGTTAGACAAGGGGAGAATGGAGGTTTATGCTATGGTCGCAGGCTTATATTATGATCTTCAAGTTGATTACTCTACTCAATTATGGAAAGAGTTCTTGAAGAGTATTGAGAACACGAATGCTCTTCATGGAATTTTGTGTGCCCAATACTGGATTTTGATTCTTCAATATTTCTATGAGAAAGAAGCGATTCTGGTTCCAGCAGATGAAGAAAAAACTGTGTTCCATATGTATTGCTGTCCGAAGCATGCAACTAATGATACTGAAGAATTTCCAGTTGTTGCTCGCATTCCTGATTCCATGCTTAAAAGAGTTGATCCTACCAACACAGTTCTAGTCACTTACTTGCAAATAATAGATACTTATGTTGAAACTGGAGTTCTTTTGGCAAGAGAAGAAGAGAAGAAGACTAAGCGTTAGAAGAAGGTTGTTGTTGAATCTTCTGAGAAACAAGTGAAAGAAACTAAATCTACAAAGAGTCCGAAGAACTTACCGATTACAAAAGTAGAGCCCACAAAACCTGAAGCTTTTGTTGTTGATACCCCATCAACTCAAAAGGAAATCATTCCTTGGATGACTGGTTTCTTTCGATGAATCAAGATGAAATCAAAACATAAGAGTCGATCACCTCTAACAAATGTTGTCCGTAAACCACAAGTTTCACATCAAGGACTCTTATTTTGTGAGATTCTTGCACCTGCTTCACCATCTTCTAAGAAGCGAACGACAACTGATATGGCCAAACACATATCAAAGAAGAAGAAGAAAAGTAAGGTGATCATTTCCTCTGAGTCTACTGCTGATGAAAATGAAACAATTCCAGAGACTCCAGAAGCCGAACTTTAGAAAGACTTTTCTCATCTTGCATCAACTACTGTTATACCACCCGAAGATTGGATTGCCAAGTCAGTTTCTGAAGAGGCACGGAATTCTGAAATTTTTGTAAACGTATATCATAAGGATGCAAATGTCACAATGGGTGAGGATGCTTCGCATACAGGAGACCAAGGTAAAACTTTGGACGTTATCTTAGATATCATTGTTTCTTTACCTCCACAACTCACACATATCATTCCTACTACTTCCACCACTGATTCTCCTACATTTGAAAACATTATCAAACAACCAATTACATCTCTTTTTCTTCACAATCCACTGATCCACCTACCACAACTTCACCAATTCAAGATTCTTCTTTTACGGAAACCGAACATGAGTCTAAAGGTTTTGGAGGGACATTTGAAAATCTAGAGTTTGATGAAGAAGAAACTGACTTCCCAGATCACTTGCTCATGACAATGAAACTGTTCAAGATATTGAATACAAAGCTCAATTCAATTCTTCAATCTCAGGCTGATCTGGGGGGGGGGGGGGGGATTCAGTGACCAGTCTAGAAGTAGATGGTATGTTAAAGATGCTTGAAGGGAGGATTTCTTCAAAGGTTTTAGGAATGATAAAGGATTCTGAGTCTCGTCTCTTGGAGAAAATTGATCTTTGTGATCATAGCAATGAGATGAGGGTAAATTCTTGGAAATCTACTTTTGAAGGTGACCTGAAAGAATTAAAATTGGTGGCAAAGGAACGACATGTTTTATTTGTTCAATATGTGAAGAAAGTGCGAGAAGATGTGAATTATAAACTCTAAGAGCTTAGACAATATATGGAGAAAGAGATTGCAGCTGTACGCACTGAATTTGCATCACTCAATCAAAAGGTGGACATAATCTGTGATGTAGTTACAAAATTTGCCAAGTTGTATGGAAGTCTGAGTCCTCAAATTGCTCAACTTTCTACAATAGAAAACAAGAATTTTATGGAGGTTTTCACAATGTTAAAGGAGGTTAAAACCTTATCTTCAACACCTGCCTTGTCTTATCTATTATCCTATGAAGATCTTATTCACAAATTTTCTAAATTCGAAGCCTTACTTCATCAACAATTGGCTCCTCTTTCACGTATATCCACCCTTCTTCCTACAACAAATGCCCCACCTGCTAGTATAGGGGTGCAAGGGGGAGAAAGGAAAAGCGAAGGTTCGAAGTCTAGAGGTGAAGATGCGAAAGTGGTGGGAAAGGTGTTTCCTTCGAAGATCCCAACAACAAAGCCAATGATAGCAATTGTTGGTCCTATCTCTTCAACAATAGTAACAACTATGCCAATCACAAGACCAATTTCGAAAGGAATTGTGATTGGTAAATCGGCTAAAACTGGTGGGGGTGATTCGAAGACAAAAGAAGTGATTGAAGAATCAGCTTTGAAGGCAAGGGGAAAGTCAATTCTTATAGAAAAATCTAAAGAAGAGAAGAAGGCAGAGGCTGAGGCGGAAGTGGAAAAGATGAAAATGATTCAAAGTATAATGACTCAAAGGGCTGGTGACCCTTCTGGCATGAACAAGGGTGATCCATCAAAGCACTACTATTATGAAACAATTGAAGCCAAGGTTGCATTCAATCACATGTATTCGTTTGAAAAGAAGCCAAAACAGAGTTACATTGTCATGAATACGGATGCAAGCCAGTTGGACTTTCCAATTAACGAAATGATGTTCATCATGCCTCAGTTTAAAGCAGAAAGCAAATTCAAGGAGAAGGATGAAGGTACTCAAATGAAAATTAGGTTTCATCCGGTTCTTGCAAAGCCTGCTGAAGATGTATGGTCTTTGACAAAGATAAAGAAGGTCATAAGCATAAAGAAGGATGTGGTTTTTGAAAACATAGTCCAAAACATGATGTATATTGTGACCAAGGAAAATGGGAATGTGTGTGAATTTACAATTGCTGACTTTCCTTTGATGAACTTGTATGATCTTATACAAGTTGCATTACTGCTAAAGGAAAGGTCTTTTTCATATCTTCAAAACACATATCCTGATGATTACAAGCTGGGAGTTACTCACATCAAGATTTTTATTGAAAATTATTATGAATGCTTAGCATTGACGGATCTGGAGTTAGCTACAGCTAAAGGACTGGAAATTACAACACCCATGGCTCCTTCGAAGACACAAGCAGATTTAATTGATGGTGAAATCTGCTTGAAGCCTTTTGGTTTAGTCTTTTATGGGAAGGATAAGTCAGGGAAATCAAAACAGTTTTTATTCCAAGCAAGTGAGGTCGAATGGTATTAAACATTGCAATATACGAACTTCATTGTTCGTATGAAGCATTGCAAGAAGAATAACGAAGGAGACAAGAAGGAACTGAAGAAGATTATCTCATGGTACATTGAGATACGAAGAGTAATGTTGTACTCATTCAACTACTTACAAACTGAAGTCTTCAACCCTGTTTACAAAGCGGGAGAATGTAAGGGTAGTTTGGTTGTGACGAGTCGAAGCTGTTTGTGTACTCTTCGTATGGTCTGTAACATATTTTACTGGGGCACGTTTGATTCGAAGCTTAAGTGTTTTAGCCTTAGTATATTTTTTGTACGCTTTATGTATCCTATAAATAGGATAGTTTACTAGAGTTAGAGAACTTGAACAGAATTGTCTATTCTCTCTGTAAAAACTCTTAAAGCATATTTGAGATGAAGTAAAGATTTTATGTACAGCATGATTCATAAACATTTACTCTGATTCATTTCATTCTTGATTCTTAGTTCCATCAACTTATAATGAATCAGTTCATATATTGAACTTCCATTAGTTTAAGTCTAAATACTAATCCGTTGGATTTAGTTCACTTAAGCTACTTCTCTGATACTATGATTGAAAGACCCACACTTTTAGAATTGAAACATTACTACACCAAGTTACTCCAAAACATGCTACATGCATATTTATAAACAATGTTTTACATTGATAATTTGATTACAAAAAACCGGATACAAACCGACTAAGTTTTAGTATATTACATAACTACCCAGGATATTATAGTTTTATACATACATAAACACTAATTACAACAGTAATAGTATGATCTATTCAAATTATTCCATCAGTATATGACTATACTAGATCTTTATTTTCTGTAATTGTTAAACACTGAGAGGGTAAGCGGTGACGCTTAGTGAGTTCAATGATAGATACAATATAACGTTATGCCATATATATACTTCAATATGGCAAAAGCAAAGAGGAACAAGGAACAACAAAGGTATATGTGAAATCATGTTACAAGCTTTCTATATCAATCAATGATTTGATTCAAAGATATACAATCAATGAGACATAACAATTTCCATACTAAATATACATCAATAAAGCTTCTGCCCAAATGCCACATAATACATACACTTTCTGATTAAACATTTTGGTAGATTTCAGGCTTTTAGCCCTATCTAACCTTCTGCAAATGCCAAAGAGGTAGAAGTCATTCTCTTACCAGGTATGCTCTACACGGCCAGAGGCTACATACCAATACCACTATGAATCTAAGTCCTTTCAATGATCACATGGCAAAAGGTACAAGTTTGCTATCATTAATAGCAAAAATAATAACAACGAAAAATCTCATAGCATATAGAACACATAACATACAATTGTTCTTATATATTGAACTCACCGTGAATTAACTGGAGGATAAAATAGTAATTTGGACAGGCCCAAACCGGAGTACAAAACAACTATACTATCGAGCCCAAAAGACGCAATCTTCAAAATAATCTTCTGCCCAACACTCAGAATTACACTTAAGCTTGTAAGTATAACCATATTTACTGAGCTATAGTAAACTATGACGAATAATCTTATCGATCTTTTGTGGTGGACTTAATTAGTGCACAAGACTGTGTACTCGATCCCTTAGTCCTTCACTTGACTCACACATCCATATGAACAAGTAATTAGTCTTAATTTTTCAATACTTGAAAGTTCTCATTCATCATGCTATACAACTTGCATGATTCCAAGTTCCGATCCAATTGAAACTTGGGTGATGATAATCTTTCCTTATTTGGTAAATTTAGACATTACCACAAATGAAAGAATCAATTTCATATTTCCACTCTTGCTATTAATGGAATCATATAAGCAACAATTTTTTTCCTCGGATGCCATTGTAAGGATATTTTAAAATAAATAAAATCAAAAATTTTCTTTTATTTTAAAACTAAGCAGAAAAACTTATCCTTACAGTCCATATGAAAACTTGTTGTTATCTATTCCTAAGCGATATCTCATAACTCCTAAGAAGTAGCTCAAGAATCCGATCTTCAAACTATGCGATAGAAATCCATCTACGCCATCAGATTCAGCATATTCTTTCTTTAAGTTTCTTCACTTTTCTTTGATTCTTAAAACATCACCATGTGACCCAGTCATCATGTATCAAGAATCTCATAATAGAAACTTAGCAGAGTTAGATAGTGGACTTTACCTGAAGTAGAGTCAAACTTATTGACTTTAACATCCTTAGGTAAATTTGGCTGCTTTGCAATCAATGCCCCTTTCTTTGGCAATATAAACATATGGACCCTTTGATAATGGTACACGGGACTATCACAGACTTAGCTTTTCTCTTTACCATTTGGTCAACCGAGTTGACTATGGCCGATCCCTTTCCATTGGGAAGAGAATGCTTTTCTGGATTTCCTGTGTCACTATTGTCAATGTCCATCAAGTTTTAAGGAAGTTGATTTTAACAAATAGATAAGATCATTAAGGGTCTTGTCATAGTCTGTTTCATAGGTGTCCCAAAGGAACTCACTATGTGACTTAGAAAGTGATTGAACCACCAACTTTCTCAAGACTTTGACACCCAATTCTCCTGGCTTGTCAATATGTGAGTACACCTCCAAGATGTTACCACACCTAGACCTTGCCTTGCCAATAGGGCTTGAGTGACCTTAAACTTCTCAAGAACTTGTGGGTTAGGGAGAATATTTGGAGGAGGTGAAAGAAGTATGATTTCCAAGGGACATGATCTTCATTTAGGAAAGTTTGTTTCAAGAGATTTGGGAAGATCATAAATGTCTAAACCAGACATGTTTTTGGGAGATATTCAAGATAGTTGATTTAAAGTCCTTAATATGACACCCAATATGAAATATTAAGGCTAGGACCCAACAAACTATTTTATAACTTAGAAGAGGGATGCCGTAATCCAAGCTTTAAAATATTTGATGGTAGGTGAATGACGATTCACCAATTTCCACCGTGAAACACGAAATAATAATTAGGGTTTTAATTGTTTTTGAAACTCCTAGATCTTTGAGATTCATTGAACTGTTCAATGGCATGTTTCAATCTCGAGTGTGCCCTTCAGGTTTTGTGACTGGGATGCTGAGGATCACAAAACAAGGTGTGAAGTAACCATGCAAATTACTTGGTACTCTTAAGTGTTTACCCCTCAATCGATGTGCCGATTAACCACACACGCTCCATCGATACTATGATAAACATTAAGTTACAATTTGCCTACCTTGTTAAATACGAGTTAGTGTGCCGGTTAACCAAACACGCTCCACTAACCGACTTAAACAAAGTACAAAGTGTAATTTCATGGATTAGCACCTTATTCACATTTTCCTAAGTAACTAAGATTGGGTATTATTAAGAGTTTAGTTACTTAGTATTTATCATTAATACTTTTAATGAAGGGAGAATTATAGTCCTGTCAAACCCGTTCGGCTAACGACCTTCCACCAGTCAAGCAAGCGGTGGGTGAGAGTGGACACCCATTAAGTTGCCATTTTATAGGCAACAACCTTATACCCACCTTATAGACCGGCTTCGTGAATGAGGCGTACTAGCAGTAAGACTAACTTTACTCTTATACATACATATATATATATATATATATATATATATATATATATATATATATATATATATTATTAACTTATAGTATTATAAAGTATAAGGGTTGAATTTTAACTCTTTAAAATTCTAAGGGCTGACTTGGAATTGAAGTATTCATAAGCGAAAACTTTTCAAATTCCAAAACTTGAGGGCAAGTTTTGAAACTATTCAAAAGTAATTAATTCCATAACTTATGTGTTTAAAGTAGTTTTAATCCAAAAACTCTTCAAGTTCCATAACTTGAGGACAAGTTATGGAAGACTTTAAACTAATAACAAAATTAACTTTTCTTTATTTTATAACTTATGGAATTAATTAAGGTTACACTTTATTTATTTATTTATTATTTAATGAAGAGACTCTTGGTCCTCCATAACTTGAGGACAAGTTATGGAGTCATAAAACCATTTAATTAGAACTAGACTCTTCATTTTTGTAACCTTTGCCAACTTTTATGAGTTTTATGAAACTTAAATGTGAATTTTCATATAACTTGAGGACAATTTACAAAAACACATTTTAGAATCAACTCTTAGATTAATTTGGATTGAAAACAACTATTTTACTCAACTTTCTATTAATCTAAGCAACTCATAAGAACAAGATAACTCAAATCAAACTTTTTCATGTAATTAGTCTAAACCTTAAACTAATACAAAACATGAATCTATTGACAATTATTTTTGGAATTGGATTAGCATGAACATTACCACAACAAAAACAAGTTTATAAGTCCAAAAACATCTTAGTGTAATGTTCCTAGTCCAATTCCAGCCAAAAAAGTCGAATTTATGCTCTCTAGGGGTCGAAATCGTCGACTGCACGAACCAACTCGGCGAGTTGGGTGCATTTTGCGTTGGACTCGGCGAGTCCATTCATGGACTCGGCGAGTCTGCTGGGCAGACAGCATCAAAACTCGATTTTTCAGCTACTTTTGCAAGTATAACAAGAAAACAAGCCTAGGCTCTGATACCACTGTTGGGTTTTGAGCATTCTAACACTCCTATGGTGTACATGCAACCCTATAAACCTTGGATCTATGGTTTCTCTATAATAAATGCAAATAAGAACTTTCCAAGGCTTTAATCCTAACTAGCATATTATGAAGTTCTTATACTACAAAGTACTAGTTAGATTGCATACCTTTTGATGTAGCTTGATGTCTTCAAGCTTTAAGAGCTTAGCCCCAATAGTGTGGAAGCCTCAAATGGAATCACAAATCACCAAAACACCTTCGAAGACTTTAGAGAATATGGATACTTGGTTCTCTCTAGTGAAATTGACTAGCCCTTCTTAGTGTACCACAGTAGTGCCAATTTCACCAACCAAGGACATCTTTATATAGTGTGGAGGACTAGAGTTAAACCCTAATACCCATGACCTTTAATTTACTAGGATCCATGGGTTAAACACTCCATGGACTATCCATGAAAGCTTAGCCCAACCTAAATGAACTTGGCCCATTCCATATATATAAGAGTCCATATTTAATTAGTTCCTTCTGATCACTTAATTAATTATAAATTAATTCTTGATCAATACTAATTAAATAATATGATTCCATATTAATATATTAGAACTTATAATATATTAATATTAATCATAAACATACTATTCTCAAAAGATTATCCATATAAATTGTGTCGGTGAAGTGCAACCCAAATGGACCATGCCGGGTCGGGTCAAGTACATACCAAATATAGTTATGGACTTAGACATTAATCCAAGATAAGGTCCAAGAACACTAGTGTTCTTGGTGTTCTTGAGGATCCTGAAGATCTAAGCATAAAAGATGGAGTTGTGGGTGGATTCAAGTAGAAAGGATGTAATAAACACAAAAATGGAAGAGATGGCTTACACATGTGAAGATTTGAAGAGAAACTTGATGATCCTTGGGAGAGATATCGGATTTCTCTAGCTAGAGTGGTAGAAATGAAGAAAATGACTAAGATCTATATATATATATATATATATATATATATATATATATATATATATATAGATATATATATATATATATATATATATATATATATATATATATATATATATATATATATATATATATACCAAGGGGTTTACGGCCACCTTGAGTTTACGGTTGTAAACTCCAAGGTCTTGGCCGTAAACTCCTCTCTTGAGGGCTTAAGGCTTGTTTGACAGTTTCTAAGTTCAACTGACACACTTATTCACTCAATCCTTTGATGTATTATAGTACAAAATGCTCAAACGGACTCCAAACTATGCTAAAAGTTAGCAGGAGTAAGTTTGACTTTCATTGAAGTGCTTGACTGTAGGGTTTATACAAATGGAAATTTCGGGTTCTCACAAAATCCTATATTTTCTAATGTATGACAATAGTAGCTTTGGTAGAAACATAACACTTGTGTGTAAAAGTCTCATTGGGATAATCAAAACATAGTTGATTGTAAAACCGAAGGTGAAATCTATATATATACGTTTCTGGTATATTCTAGTGTGTCGTTATAACCATATTGATGTGACGGAGTGCCTGTTATGACGTTCTTCAGGCGTCGGTTTTGCTCAAGACATTTGTCACCCTAGACTGGCCGGTCTAGCTGTAGCGAACAACGAAGGTACGGGGTGTTAACCCCGTATAGATCTATACACAAATTCCCACTCTCCCTGCAGGAGAATCTAGTTATAACTCTTATAGGACTTCAAGCGTACAATATTGTATGGATATATGTAGTGTGAAGATTTGTCTGACTAGAATACTAACCGATCTTTGAGTCTAACGTGAAAACCATTATTTACTAAATAAATAATAATAGTTGTAGCCGTAACTAGATATTTCGTTTCGTTCGTTTCATTTGATGAAATCAATCCACTTTGCAATATTTATCATTATGACTCGATATTATCAAATCCGACAAACAACCCTTTTTCCCTAAAAAAAAATACTATGTGTGACTCAATATGTCGGAAAAATGCCAAGTTGCGATTTCTATATATATATATATATATATATATATATATATATATATATAACTTTGACTTGTGTGAGTTCATGATATCAGCTTTATGAAATGTGAATTTTTCTGTCGTAAAGGCTTCATTTGTATATTTCTTTGGTGAAATTATTTATCAATAATTATAAATAATCCATAATAGTTTGCAAATAGTCACAAAGTTCCCATTTTTGAAAATTACTAGAGATAGAATCAAGTTTTCAAGGTCCCTTTTTATAACTTTTATCTCTAGACATGAAAGCATAGATAAAGGGGTTAAGTTGGACACACCTAATAGTTGAGAGGCTCTTTTGTACACAAGGTATCCTTTGTTCTTTATAAAGTTGTGAAAACTTACATTCATGAGAATATTACTAACATAATACTTTAATAATATTTCACACACACACATCCAGACATACGTATACATGCAATTATTCAAGTATTTAAACAAGATTTGACTTGTACTCTCCCCCAAAAACACTAAAACATTGTAAAAGGTGGGGTATGAAGCTCACCTTGGTTAGATTGTTGGGTGATTTGAAGAGTGATGACGAAGTTTCCAAGCTCCAAAACTTGGAAGATTCTTAAACCTTTAGAGGATTCTAAGAACAATTTTTGTGTGTAAATATAATGAAATCTTAGAATAATGTGAAAAATAATTATTCAAAGAGGATAAAATACTTACCAAAGAAATCTGGAAATTTCCTTTGATGGGATGAACTTGAAGCTTGAAGGAGTATTCTTAGGAGTTTACTGAGTGTAAATGAGAGAAGTGGAACTTGGGGAGGAAAAAGGAGTTCACATATCTAAAGGGGATGATAAGGGTGACTTGACACTTGCATGGAGGGCTGGTGGGTAATGCTTATTATCCATGGGCAATGTGTGTTTAACTGAGATTTCCATGGGAAAATAGGGGATTTACATCACATCATAAAGTCAAACCCCTTTATCCTCTAAAAACCTCTTTAAAAATCTTGGGTATTATTTTATATAAATATGTTTAAAATAATTAATTTTGGCATAAAATAGGGGTTTAAGAGGTTTAGGACATGAAAAATACGAGTCTGGAGGAATTCCCGACGTCAAAATATCTTAAACTGAAGAAAAAGTTCGAAAATGACAAAAATCTGGAGTGGAATCATGTTACTGCGAGGGTTCGAAAGGGCTTGAGAAGGATTCCTGAGTCATTCTTCAAGATCCGGAGCAAAGGAGTGCATTTCCGAAGCCGTTTGCTCAAATCTGGAGGTTCGGATCGAAGATGTGAAACCAGCTAGGCCTTCCGAAGTGATGCAAGGCGAGGTCTTCCGGAGCTCATCCTTCCGAAGTGATGCGAGGTTCTCCGAGGCAAGGGAAGTTCTAAAGTTTGATTCCTCCTGGCTCCTTAGAAGGCATTCTGGACAAGAGGTTTAGGACCAAGAGGGTTCCGGACAAGAGGTTTAGAACCAAGAGGGTTCCGAACAAGAGGTTTAGGACCAAGATGCTTCCGGACCATGAGGATCCTTTTGGGTTTTCTCCTTCGGTTTTGGGCTGTTTTCGACTGAGGAAGGTACATATAGAGATTTGGGAGAGATTTCACATACTTGGAGAGATTTAGGAGAGATTTCACATACTTGGAGAGATTTGGGAGAGATTTCACATACTTGGAGAGATTTGGGAGAGATTTCACATTCTTGGAGAGATTTGGAAGAGATTTCACATACTTAGAGAGATTTGGGAGAGATTTCACATACTTGGAGAGAGAGTGGGAGAGATTGAGGGAGACATTATCGGGAGCCTTTATTAATGTTTTTCTTCGTAGAGTAAGGACTTTAGACTTAGTTACATCCTATTTTGACTGTTAAACACCCCCGAAGGGTACTTAATAGTACTTTATAGAGTTGCTACTTCCCTAAATCAGATTAGGGTTTTAAATTTTGAACATTTGGGACTTTCAAGTGTTACTTTGCATTAGGATTTACAATTATACATTAGTAAACATAAAGAAATCCGTAACATATAACACTATTTGGGTTGACCAGGTTGACTTGTTGAGCTTGACTTGACTTTGACTTGACCAAAAGATTGCCGGTTGTCACAATATGTTACAGCAAATATGTGACCTTCGAATCTACTATTTGTAACTAGAGAGGAGGTGGTACAAGTGTTGTGTGGAATTGTAATGCATGATTCTTGGTACACATTTAATTACACTTTATTCGCTTTTGTAGAGCTACTCGACAAGTTGGGAGCCCCAAACTAGTCGAGTAGAAATCAGATTTGACGCGGGATCTTAAGTCACCTACTCGACGAGTTGAGGGTCTTGATTTGACGAGTAGGGCTGCCAGGATGAAACCCTAATTTCGGGGTTTTGCACCCTATTTAAGCATCTTAATCCCCACCCCTCAGCTTCATTTATAGCCTCCAATTCCCAAACCCCAATCCATGAAAACCAAGTGCTTTTCTTGAGATTGTGAGCCATTTTGAGTGATCTTTGTGTGTTTTTTAAGCTTGTGGAAGAAGAAAAAGCTAGAGGGATCAAGAGGGAAAGAGTAGATCCAGAAACTACACATCTTTTGCTACATTATCGGGTAAGCAACTCCCAACCTTGCTCAATTGTTTCTTTGATTTCTTCTTTTCATCTTTATAAGGGTTTTGGTCCATGTAAGCTAGCATGTGAAGAATGGACGACCCAAGTGGGTATTCTTCCAAATCTAGGATCTTGAAGGACTATTATGGTATAAAGGTGCAAACTTTATGCCATAGGAGTCCCTATGCAAGCCATAGAGTGTCATTTTGGCCCTTTTTAGCCCAAAAGGTCATGCATGGAAGTAAATTCTAAGACTTTACGTGTTCATTTGGTATCTAGGACATAGATCTCAATTTTCATGCTTTGAGATGGAGTAATAAGGCTTTTGGACAAAGATCTATGTCCTAAAGAAGTAGGGTTTCAGCTAAACCCATTAAGATGGGTTATTAACGGGTAAAGTTGGAAACTTTACCCCTAAAAGGGGAATTTCCAGCATATAGATGAAGTTTGGACTTTGGATCTGAGAGTAGAGGCTTAATCTGTTAAGATGGACCAAACAAATAGAGGAACTTGTCGACTCCATACGGGAACTCGACGAGTTGGGTCGTGTTGTCCCGTTTCAGTTTAAGATAGAACTCAATGATTGTATGAAGGGTCAACAAGTTAATTCGCGAAATCATGACTATAAGCAGCCCGATAGAACTCGACGAGTCGGGGGACGACTCGGCGAGTTGGGTCGCGATGTCAGGACAGTTGAGTTAAAGAACTCAGCGAGTTGAGCCAAGTATACTATGAAGCATGTTTCACCATCATTGTGCAAGTTAGACCATCCAAGTCCTTGATGGACCAAGTATGCTATGAAGTCCTCTATGATGCTCAAGATCGTTCAAGGATGCTCAGAAGTTGGTGTTGCTCAAGGATTACACCATGTCGTATCACCATGATGGATGTTGGGCCATTAGTGTTCATGATGCGACACTTATACATCATGATGCTCCACAATGACACAATGTGCTCCATCATGTGTATTCCTGATGCTCATGGGTTGTATGACATGGAATAATGTTCTAGAAGATGTTGCATGGCGGAATATGATTAGTTGTCACCATTCATGGGCCTATGGGCTAATGGACTTGGCCCATTAGGATTTTATGTCTGATCCTTCAAGTATAAATAGGGAGTATGTAGAGTCATTTATAGGATATTGTGTATTGTATCCTTAGTGAGTAGAATGAATCTCTAGTGAATTGTACATATAATCTCTGTTTAAGAACTCTAAAAAAAATATGTCACACCCCAAACTAGAACGGCGAAAATGTTTGCGGGCGGATGTCGTGATGTATAGTATCATAACAAGGAGTATAATAGTGACCAAAGTAAACACAACCAACATATATATAATCTAAAAGATTACATTGTTTCATGAGTTACTTGTTTCCATCTAAATTACAAAATGATGACAAAATGAGTTTTTAGCTGATGCCTTAGCGTCCCGTCCTGGAAGCTGATGGTTACCTGTTTTAGTGATTTCCTGAGAATACAAGTAGTTTTGAAAAAGTGTCAACAATTAAATGGTTGAGTTCATAAGAGTTTGTACAAATGTAAGCCTTTCCGTGTAAAGTAAATGTGTTTGTTTCCAGAAAATCCTATATTTTCTATAAAATGAAATGTGGTCTTAAATGTTCCAAGACTAAAATGTATAAATTTTTTGTATTCAAAGTTTGTAAAATGTAGCTTTAACTTGCGAAAACCATTTAAATGTACATTATCCCCGTAAACCAAAATGTATTGTTAATACCCCATGTGAGTTATTATAACGATAATAACGACTAGTTAGCCTGTGACGACATTCTTCAGACGTTGAAATGTTATGATATTTTGCACCCCATACCTGTCGGTCTAACTATAGTTAACAGTTTAGGTGCAGAATTGTCAGTCCCGTACAGTTCAATGCACAAGTATCATGCTCTCCCTACAAGAGATTCTGATTAATAATACAAGACTTATGTTATGTACTTAAAAGTACGATGAAGCCAAATGTCTAACAAAATTCGTATCAACTGGTTTACATATGAAAAATCCCTTTTTCGTGTAAATGTATGTATTACCCATTCATATGTTTATATAATGTAATAATAATCATAATTTTATATCATTACTTTTTTGTCCCAAAAAGGGTAAAATAGCGTGACTATTCCACAAACTATACCTATTATAGTTTGTAAATATATGTTCCGTCTAAAAAAACTTTACGTTTTAACAACTTTGCATGTAAAACTTTATAATTTTGGTAGTAATGTTATTTTACGTTTTTAGCATTTTCACAAAAAAAACGTATATAAAATATAAGAAAACATGCAAAACGATTTGTATATTTACACAAGTATTCTTGTGCCCCCCCCCCCATAAAACATAGAAAAATCTTAGAAAATGTGGGGGATATGAAATCACCTTGTTTGTTTTCCTTGATGAGTGGAAGATTTTGGGTGAGGAGTTTCAAGTCAAGAACACTTTGAAAGAAAATTGGAGATTTGTTGATCCTAAGGACATTAATACATGAATATGTGGGTAACATCTTCAAGATTAGTATAGAGATTTTAGAACTTAAAAGGAAAATGCTTACCAAGAGATCCAAGAACAATCTTCGGATAATCCTTGCTAGAGAGAGTTATGATGGGATAATGAAGAATGAAGCAAGTGGGGTGTTGGTTAGGAGGAGTTATGAGGGGATAAGAATTGGCCAATGAGGCTAGAGAAAGTGACATAAAGGTGCCTTGGAAAAGATGGAAGAACCACTTGTGTTAATACTTTATGATTAAAATAATATAACATCTTTTAAATTTTCTGATATTATATTATGGAAATGTGTTTTAAACCTTCAAATTTGGCATAAAATAGGAGTTTAGAGGGTCTCAGTTAAGAAAAATATGAGTTTGATGGAATTATCGACGTCAAAATCTCTTAAAATGAAGAAAAAGTCAGAAATGGCCGAAAATATGGAGTGGAGTTCAGAATTACAAGGGGTCCGGAGTGGGTTAGTAGGTCCGGAATGGGTGTGTTTGTATTCAAAGGTCTTCCTAGAGGGTTCGCTTCCGGAGTGGACCATCTTCCGTGAATGCGAGACTTCCAAGATGTGAGATACTTTGGCGGCTGATTCTTTCAGAGCATGCGGAGGTTCCGAAGTCAGAAGTTCCAAAGTCAGCAGATGTTCTGGAGCCAGTTTGTCTGGATGAGAAGGTTGTGAAGCTACATGAGGTGTTGTTTCAGACCAAGAGGGTTCCGAACTAAGTGGAGAGGCTCCGAGAAAGAATAGTGTATTCCGAAATGAGCTTGTTCCTCTCAGTTTTCTCCTTCCGTTTTGAGCTGTTTTCAACAAAGGAAGGGATGGGATGGTACACTGAGATACGAAGAGTAATGTTGTACTCATTCAACTACTTACAGACTGAAGTCTTCAACCCTGTTTACAAAGCAGGAGAATGTAAGGGTAGTTTGGTTGTGACGAGTCGAAGCTGTTTGTGTACTCTTTGTATGGTCTGTAACATATTTTACTAGGGCACGTTTGATTCGAAGCTTAAGTGTTTTAGCCTTAGTATATTTTTTGTATGCTTTATGTATCCTATAAATAGGATAGTTTACTAGAGTTAGAGAACTTGAACAGAATTGTCTATTCTCTCTGTAAAAACTCTTAAAGCATATTTGAGATGAAGTAAAGATTTTATTTACAGCATGATTCATAAACATTTACTCTGATTCATTTCATTCTTGATTCTTTGTTCCATCAACTTATAATGAATCAGTTCATATATTGAACTTCCATTAGTTTAAGTCTAAATACTAATCCGTTGGATTTAGTTCACTTAAGCTACTTCTCTGATACTATGATTGAAAGACCCACACTTTCAGAATTGAAACATTATTACACCAAGTTACTCCAAAACATGCTACATGCATATTTATAAACAATGTTTTACATTGATAATTTGATTACAAAAAACCGGATACAAACCGACTAAGTTTTAGTATATTACATAACTACCCAGGATATTATAGTTTTATACATACATAAACACTAATTACAATAGTAATAGTATGATCTATTCAAAATCTTCCATCAGTATATGACTATACTAGATCTTTATTTTATGTAATTGTTAAACACTGAGAGGGTAAGCGGTGACGCTTAGTGAGTTCAATGATAGATACAATATAACGTTATGCCATATATATACTTCAATATGGCAAAAGCAAAGAGTAACAAGGAGCAACAAAGGTATATGTGAAATCATGTTACAAGCTTTCTATATCAATCAATGATTTGATTCAAGGATATACAATCAATGAGACATAACAATTTCCATACTAGATATACATCAATAAAGCTTCTGCCCAAATGCCACATAATACATACACTTTCTGATTAAACATTTTGGTAGATTTCAGGCTTTCAGCCCTATCTAACCTTCTGCAAATGCCATAGAGGTAGAAGTCATTCTCTTAACAGGCATGCTCTACACGGCCAGAGGCTACATACCAATACCACTATGAATCTAAGTCCTTTCAATGATCACATGGAAAAAGGTACAAGTTTGCTATCATTAATAGCAAAAATAATAACAACGAAAAATCTCATAGCATATAGAACACATAACATACAATTGTTCCTATATATTGAACTCACCGTGAATTAACTGGAGGATAAAATAGTAATTTGGGCAGCACTTCGTTACTAGAGTTAACTTTCTTTGATGAAAACCGGGAGATTTATTTAAAACCAGGCCACGCGAGGGTTGAGCTTCAAACCGAAAATATAAATTTCCCAGGCTCTTTGGGCACTTCAGAATGTCTTTTGGGTGTTGGGTATGATCTCGAGGCTGTGGGGGAAGTTGGAATGGTAAAAATATGAATTTAGGGGTGAAAGATGTGAATTTTCCAAACTTACCCATGAGTTCTCGCACCTCCCTTTATATAGGGGAGGCTTCGGACCAAGGAGAGAAGGAAAGAGCACATGGCTCGCATGCGTGGGAGGCAGGTGGCGACCATGCGAAGGGGCATGTAGTGGGCATGTGGGACCAAGACATGTAGAAGGCATGCGTGAGATTCTTATTGGACCGAGCCTTCGGTGCGAGGAAGGAGCGACACGAGTCGAAGGCTAGCCTCGGATGAATGACCAATTCGGACATGTGGCACGTAGAGAGCAAGAATGACGTGGCCAAAGTCTGACCATGCCAAATTGCTCGGATTTTGGGTTTTTTCTCGAATTTTGTTCCCCGAACTTCAAAAATCCATAACTTTCGCATACGACCTCTGTTTTTTGACGTTCTTTATATGCATGCGTAGGTTAAATTATACTCTACAACTTTCGTTTAGACTTTGTTGGCTAATTTTTAATTTATTTTTAATATGATTATTTTTAACAGACCGGGACAGTAAAATCCGTTAAAAATTCATAACTTCTTCATCTAATGTTCGTTTTCGTCTTTCTTTTTACCGTTGTACTACTACTGACGAGACCTTCGATTTTCATTTAGGTTGTGTCGGCTAAAAATCACTGAATGTTTATTTCGAGTTTTTTGCTATCTAGTCCTATACCGAAACTTACAAAAATCATCACTTGCTCATACAAAGTTTGATTTTGACGTTCTTTTTATGAAAATTATCGGCTTAACGAGTACTACGACTTTCATTTTGATCACTAAAGCTGAAAAGTAGTTTATCGACAACTCACTTTTTACGCTAAGTAGTGTTTGTCGGTTTCGTCGCGAATCTTCGGTTGGTCATAACTTCTTCGTTATAACTCGGATTTTGATGAGGTTTTCACCTAAATGTTTCTAACTAGATACTTTACAACTTTCAATAATAAAATTTTACTTATTACAAATTTTATATTTTCATGAAATTTCAATATTTGACATTTGATTGGAATCTCATACGACTTTCAGTATTTTCCGAGTGATTCTAAACATAGTTTTACTTCATTTCTAGTAAAAACTATATGTTAGAACTCAATACTCAAAAACATATAATATTATTCATTTTTAAACAAAACATGATAACTGAACGTGTATGTTACAAATGCCTCCTCTTTTTGAGGATTTCATCCCTGAAATTGCAACGATTTAAACAAATGGGGATATTTTGCTCTTATCTCATTCTTATTTTCCCAATCATAATTTGGGCCTCTATGATTTTTCCACTTGACAAGCACCGACTCGACTTCTTTATTATGCAATTCAGTCGTTCTTTCATTTACGATTTCTTCAGGTTCTTCTACATATCGTAATTTATTATCCAGTTTCACCTCGGATAACGGGACCGCTTCATCATATATGCTCAAACATTTATGAAGATAACTAACATGAAACACATCTGGAATACCTGCCAAATCTTCCGGCAATCCCAAGCGGTATGCTTGTTTACCAATTATCTGGATGATTTTGAAATGACCAACAAATTTGGGACTCAATTTTCCTTTCTTCCCAAATCGTATAATTACTTTCCATGGGGATACTTTTAGCATTACAAAATCACCCACCTGGAATTTTATGGGTCGTCTTCTCTTTTCTGCATAGGACTTCTGTAGATCTTGGGCTGCTTTCATTCTTTCTCGTACGATTTGAATCTTGTCGGTGGTGTCTTAAATCATTTCAGGGCCTCCAAGGATTTTCTGTCCTATATCACGCCAACATAATGGAGTACGGCATCTATGGCCATATAGTGCTTCATATGGTGGCATTTTGATAGAAGCGTGGTAACTGTTATCATATGAAAATTCGACAAGAGTAAGTATTTGTCCTAGTTACCACCGAATTCCAAGACACTTGCCCAAAGCATATCTTTTACATTGTTTTACATCATGTTTATGTTTTCAAGTTTACACAAAAGAAACATTAGTAAGCAAATTTCCAAAACAAAGCAAATTAATCTTGAGTCCATGATTCATAACCTTCTTATTGATTTCTTGAAAATACAAATCGTTTGAAAAAACGTCAACATGAAATATGTTGGTGAGTTCATTAGCATTTTTGTATAAAACTTTGATGATAGTTTAGAAATCCAGAAAATCCAATATTTACTTATCAAAATAATTGTGAGTCTTGTTTCAATTCGAGTATAGTTGCATGTTTGTCTTAGTTCATTGTTTTTGAAATCGTAATAAATTGTTTCTCCCAGAAAATCTGTCACACCCCAAAACCAAGAACGGCGAAAACGTTCTGGGGTGGAGGACGTCATGTAAAGTATCACAACAGTGCAAAGTAGTAAACAAGCAACAACATCATCCATTGCATTAATACTAAAATTTTAATACATGTGTGTTCTTTCATAGAATAAAACACCATAATAAATAATCAAAATAAAAGACGAATCTTGACTGCTCCGTCTTCTCAAAACCTGGTCATCGTACCTGTCCACTGGTGACCTAAGAATACAAGTTATTTTGAAAGTGTAGATTAGCATAAAGCTAGTGAGTTCATAAGTATTTTAGTGTCATTGATTTGTAAAGTTTTGAAGAAATGACTTGTAAATTTTCAATGAAAAAGTTTGTATAAGTATGAAAACCCTAGAAAATCTCATATTTCCTACTAGTATAAAATGTAGTCTTCTACCATGACCTGACTGTTTAGAAGGTTTGCTTCTCTGTAAGAATGAAGGTTTTTCCCATGTACAACTATTATTATCAAAATATAGTCTATCTCAATGTTCATGTGAATGTGTCACAAAATAAAGGTAATAAGGAAAATTATATAATCATTGAAATCGTATCAAAATATATTCTACCTCATCGTTTATGTGAACGTGTCACAAAATAAAGGTAATAAGAAATTGTATCCATTTGTCTAGGATAAACACGATGCGGTAAATCACCGAACAGTACAACCGAGGACTTCCGTCGATGTGCAGTTTCCCACTGTAGCTAACAGCCGGGTGTAGGATGGTCAGTCCTATAATATGTAGTGTATGTATGTACTAGTGTAGTTTATGTCTTCCATGATCCTCATCATAGTAAGTTCTCTAGTATAGTATATAGTATGTATGAATAGTAAGTACTAGTGTATGTTATCTCTGTCTAGTGGGTAGTATGTTCTCTCTGACTCTCATTATAGTATGTTTAGTTGTATAGTGTAGTGTATGTATCGTTTATAGTGTGTATTGACTCATGTATGAACTGACTCTTTGTATGTTACATTGTACTAGTAATAGTAAGTAGTATACCTCTAAACTATACCTCTTATAGTTTACTAGTAATGTATGTATATGAATGAACGAAAGTATGCCTTTGCTACCCAAAGGTACTAAACTAACCGATAGAACTTTTATGTCTACATATATACATAATATGTAACTAATATTTAGACGACATTAGGACAAATATCTGATAACCTAAGGCCACATCCAAACAAGGAAAAGGAATTAAAGCCAGTTAACAGTCCTAAGTCCTTTAAACATTACCTACATAACTATACATGTATAGGCATGGATTTGACAATATAAAAGTTTAAAAGAATTTTTGTAAAACATTTGAAGAGTTTAATAATAAAATCGATGACTTGATGTCAATTTATAAAATGATTTAAAACCAGTTTGTTGATATTAACAATTTAAAGTATAAGAAATCCATTTGTATGCTATCTATTAATCACATTTGATTGATATAATAACTAGTATGATTCGAGTTGTATTCCCCCCCCCCCCATAAAAGCATTTAAAAACATTTAAAAGGTCGATTAAGGGGTATGAACTCACCTATAATGACTAGTTTGACTGGAAGTGTTGGATAATGTGCTAGGTGTCAAGTGAAGACTTGAACACACACAATGATCCTATTAACATATAAAGACATATGTATACATCTAATTAGTGGTTATAACACTAATTAAGTAAGTATAAACACCCTAGAACATGGAAAACACTTGGATTTAAGTGTTATAAGAACTTAGGGTTGCATCCAAGGGTTGTAAGGCATTGCTATTGAGTTTACCACCAAGGGTTTACGACCCTAGTGGGTTTATGGCCGTAAACCCATGGTAAACTCCCCGAATTCATGTGTTAAGGTCCTTAGCTCAAATGTGAAGGGTTCTAATTCACGTCCCAAGCCTTATGAAGGAATTCAGGGCATTTATGCACCCTCTAATAGAGTTTATAGCCTTGGGAGATGCCTTGTCCATAAACTCCTTCCATTCCAGATTTCTTCATGTTTATAAGGCTTAACCAAGTTCATTCTAGTATACAACAAGCTAGGATAAGAGTATTTACAATACAGAACCTTGTTTGGGTGTTTAAGGTGTTGGGTTTTGAGCATTCTAACACTCCTATGGTGTACATGCAACCCTATAAACCTTGGATCTATGTTTTCTCTATAATACATGCAAATAAGAACTTTCCAAGGCTTTAATCCTAACTAGCATATTATGAAGTTCTTATACTACAAAGTACTAGTTACATGACATACCTTTTGATGTAGCTTGATGTCTTCAAGCTTTAAGAGCTTAGCCCCAATAGTGTGGAAGCCTCAAATGGAATCACAAATCACCAAAACACCTTGGAAGACTTTAGAGAATATGGATACTTCGTTCTCTCTAGTGAAATTGACTAGCCCTTCTTAGTGTACCACACTAGTGCCAATTTCACCAACCAAGGACATCTTTATATAGTGTGGAGGATTAGGGTTAAACCCTAATACCCATGACCTTTCATTTCCTAGGATCCATGGGGTTAAGCACTCCATGGACTATCCTTGAAAGCTTAGCCCAACCTAAATGAACTTGTCCCATTCCATATATATATATATATATATATATATATATATATATATATATATATATATATATATATATATATATATATATATATATATATATATATATATATATAAGAGTCCATATTTAATTAGTTCCTTTTGATCACTTAATTAATTATAAATTAATTCTTGATCAATACTAATTAAATAATACGATTCCATATTAATATATTAGAAATTATAATATATTAATATTAATCATAAACATACTATTCTCAAAAGATTATCCATATAAATTGTGTCGGTGAAGTGCAACCCAAATGGACCATGCCGGGTCGGGTCAAGTACATACCAAATATAGTTATGGACTTAGACATCAATCCAACAGTCTCCCACTTGGATAAGTCTAAAAATATTATTGTGTATGACTTCAAACCTAAATGGCAATCGTAGCTATTATAGCCGCTGTCGAACTCTGATCTTGTCAACGAACTTGTCCATTAGATAAGGGATCATATATTCCTCCATTCTAGATATCATATGGACTGTGACATGGATTATAATCATTATATCTGTCCATTTGTTGTTTCCCGATTTCCGATTTATGACGACTGACTAACTGAACAAATGAAATCAGTCCTGGCCCGGCCGAACACTTCCATTTGTCATCATCAAATCATCGAGGGGCCCAAAAATATTGCTTTTATCCCCAAGGTAAAAGGAATGGATAAACTTCGAATCATATGGCTTGTTCTACTACTTGTTGAATCATACGCAAAGACACGTTCTATAACACCGAGTTACCAAATGCGTTTTCATGGAATCAATGTACTATCAACTCATAGTAACAACTCATATCTCTAGGTTTGAAGAATATAAGATATTATCGTCTCATGATCACTCGTGAGATAATCCATGAATTGATTCCAATGAGTGCGGGTTGAATCCAATACTCAGAACTTATAAGCACTCATGAGTGTTGTAGCCCTTTGTCCAACACCTTAGACCTCTACAATCCAACCCATGACAGTCTTAATTCATATCTACTTCCAACATATGACCGACTGTGGATGGTTTGAATAACTTAGTCATTCCGGAAGAATAACCTAGTTTATTCGGGAAGTCAAAACATGCATAATGAAACACAAGAATAATTGAATCCAATATGGTATCAAAACCTATGAACATAAATAAAACACCTTTTATTTATCACCATATGATTACAGATTATTCATTGTAGACTGTTTCTGCTATCAACTTTATTCTTGAATTTAAAAACAATAGTTGTCCCATGCTCCAAACATGTACACTATGTTTTCTAAACACTTGTCATGCCACACACCAAGTATGCATACTCTGTTTGTCTGTGATCTTTACTTTGTGAACTAGATCAACTGAACATAACTTCAATGATTCTCTTTTCACACTCCCAAATCCTTACTGCAAATGCAAGAATTCCAAAGGAGATCAGCTCCTTGGGAACATCCTTCTTGCATTAAGTTTCCTAATCTTAAACAGATCGAAAATTCTAACTTTGAAACATTTCCAGATTCCATTTTGACTATCACTTCTGAACAAGAGTTGCCTCCTTACATATTATGTCAATATGGTCCTTCCAAAATTATCACTATACTTCCAACTGTCTTTGAGCAACCAATCTTTGGTAAACATTAGATTGTCCCCGACAATTGTTTAATCCTTTTAGTCATATCCAGTTCTAAACCTTTTCCCTTCTTAATGCCCCAGGCATTTGGAAAATTTTAGAAAGGATGAATATAGCACATATAATCGATCCTATATCCGAAGCATATGGGAAACGCTTCTTGATGTCTCACATAAAGACTGAACCAGTCCTTTGCTATACTATTACCATTTCAATTTGCCAAGTTCTCATAATTCAGATTATGAAAAGGTATGCCGTAATCATAATCGAATTTTAGAACGCAAATAATGGACCCAGATACAGAATTTCCTTATGTTGAGCCATTCCAACATGAAATTCATATATATATATATGCTTGACTAAATGATTAAAACCTCACGATCTAAGCTTATAGATTTGAGATAAAGTATAATTTCCTCTCCCTTAATTATAGCAAAACAACCTTTTTCCCAATTGAAACCTTTTGTTTTCAATAATTAACATTGCTAACTTGTAACCTTTATCATAATTATCTTGCTCCCACTAACATGATGATTATTCGCATAACACTTATGCTCCCACTAGCTTTGACATGTACTCAGAAATCAGCTGACTTTCTTACCAAAGTTCAGATTTCTGATACTAGATTGTTTTGATAAAACTTTATCAAAATCATACACCTTCCCTTAGATAGCACACTTGTGTGTCTAAACAATTATGAAGAGGGATGCCGTAATAATAATGGTTAGACCTTTTTGCCACTTCTCACAAGTCCAAGTTAGTGTACCGGTAAACCACACATGCTCCACTAACGACTTTGAGAATGCAAATATCACAATTGCTATCTAAGCTAAAATCTACTTAGTGAAAGTGTTTCCTCACCATCATTTTCATGAATCAGAGAGAAACCTTATGACACTTAGATTTAATGGTGTATGTGTTCTTATCCATGTGAATTATCAAAACCATAGTCGCAAGAGAAGGATAATGACAAATCCAAACTCATATGGACTGAACTCAATCTTAATTTCTTGTCACCTGGCAGCTCAAGGGCCTGCCATTGCTTCCATGATTTTGTGCAACAAATTGAGAACTCTAAGAACTCATATGTAAAGCCAACTTTAACTGGAATGGGCACAGAATATGTTAACATGATAGGTTATAAACCTCATGTCGTGTGCTAGTGAAGAACTTCATGTTTATTCTTGATTAGTTCTTGAGACTTTCAAGACCTTTAAGACTCCCACTGTCCTCTTGACATATAAGACTCCCTTGTCAAACATCCAAGAGATAGTGCGGATTCTAATCAAGACAAACACTTCACACAATTTGCCTTAGTTGGTCTTTGTTTTATCCAAAACATCACAACTTACCAATTTTAAATGTACAAGAGTAGAAAACTTTTACTCTTACATTTAACAAGTGTTTTAAACCTTCTTTAAGACATGTCACTCAAGTTACATACTTAGAGTATAACTCTAAGAATTGTTTTTGGAACGAAGTATGAATCATCTTCTTGATTTAACCACTTCAACAATTCAAGTTCCTCTTCTTAGCTATAAGAAGGTTCTTAGAGGATGAACTGTGATAAGGTCTCTAAATCATTAAGATGATCACAAAACTGATACGAAAGTACTCTCTCCCATCTTTTCAGATTTGAGAAAATTTTATCCTTCTCCCTAATTCGATTCTTCTTATTCGCTCTACCATATGTTGGAACCTTTTCCAATGTCTCAGTGTTGAGATTAATAAATCTTTAATCTACTAAGATCGATTAGATCTTGAACAAGTATATAAATATAAAACAGTAAAAACCCAATAATAAGAACAAGACAAGATAGAATCAAACGAGTCGAATGATTAAACAAAATCCTCAGAAGAGCTTGATTAAGAACATCAACTGTAGAGGATTAGAAGGTTACAAGAACGATTAAAGAAACCTGCAATGCTATCGTCAAGCTCTTGAATAATCGCTAAAATCGTTATCAATCCTTAACCTAATATGCATGCAAGCATATTCTTATATATAAAACATAAAAGGCTCTCGGTTGGACAGGCCCAAACCGGAGTACAAAACAACTATACTATCGAGCCCAAAAGACGCAATCTTCAAAATAATCTTTTGCCCAACAATCTCCCCCTTTGCGTCAATTTGGAGTGAGACCTTCACTTGTTACTTGGGCCAGCAACTGAAGCAGGTACCTTCTTCTTCACGGTGTTAAACAGACATTTGGTGATGGAGAGAATGGTCTGTCTAAACCGGATGTACCACTGGATCATATCATTGAAGTACTTGATGTCATCAGCCGAGTTCTCTTTACACCGTTTGATGATCGATAATACGTGCTCCAAACAAGCCGTGGTGTAAAGGTGTTTGTCAGCTAAAGCGAAGAGACATTTCTGTCCTTCATCTCTAGTGAACATAACCGAGTTGCGTCTCAGGTTGATCTTGCCCATTTGCATTTGGTTGAGATCACTGGCCGATCCCACAGGAGCTATCTTCGGTTTCTTCTTGAAGACTGTGGCGACCTCCTGATCCATTAGGGCAACCTCCATGATGTAGCAGGCTAACATCCTTTTGACATGGTCTATAATGGGACCATATTCGGCTTCATCAGTCAAAAGGATATTATACAGGACAATCCAATCATGAAGATTTAGGTTTGGTAGATCCGCCAGGGAGATAAGATGAGCAGTTCTTGTAGATCCTCGAATGAGCTTGAACTTAACGTTTGTGAACCTCCCTACGGCATAAGGCTTTAGCACCCGAACGTTCACAATCTTCTGGGCGCTCCAGGTAAGGTATTGAGGACGAGCAGCTGTCAGATAGAAGTCAATGAGCTCCCTGTCAAGCTCAGCGTTCGGATGTGGGACTTCAAAGATGTTAGAGAAGGCGTGGAAGATGAACGCCTTTCGAGTCAGCGGCATATCAAACTGCGAGTCGACAGTATTGTTGTAGTTGAATGATATAACCGGCTCGAGCCATAATATGCTGGGAGTTTCTATGGCCTCTTTAATTAAACGTTCCCTAGTCCAGGCATGGAAAAGAGTCTTTCGGCTCTCAAGGAGATCGTGGGCTTCCTTTTGCCTGCGTTCGGCTTCTTCAGCCTCTCGCGCCACACGACTGGCATCGTCGTCAGCATTGCGACTGTTCTTTCATTTTAACATGTCAGCAATGGTCTCCTTGTCTTCATCTTCATCTTCATCTTCTTCCTCAGCTATGTTTTTGCCCTTGTTCTTCACACCCGAACCCGAAGCATGACCAGTCGGAGGTGGTTCGGTTGTGTGAGTAACTTTGGTGGAAGGAGGTGGTTTCGATCCGGGTTGCTCATCTCCCCCTTGTTTCGGAATAGACACGAAACTCGGTAGGCCTTCGATTTTGCTGAGAAGGTCCATGGCCGGAGAGAGCTTTTCAGCGAGGGTACGCCTCACCGAATGGTTAAGAATGGGATCGTGTGCTTCGAGGATGTTGGATAATGCTACATTGACATCCGAAACACACGTTTTGATCACCTCCCGTTCGGTTCGAAGAGCTTCCAGTTGTTCTTGTGACTTGGATAGTTGCGTGCTCTTGACCATTAGGGCGGTTGTTTTACTCGCCAGAACGTCCATCAAAGAATTCTCGGCTGCGAGATCCTCCTGTAACTTAGCGAGGCGCGCATTGATGGAGGCACGAAGGCCCGAGTTGTCGTCGCTTAGGTTTTGGCGTAGGGTAGCGAACGAAGTCAACTCCGTTGAGACGAACTTAGCCAATTGCTGAACAATCGGTTCCAAAGTTGTCTTGTTGGCATTGGCGCTTTCCTGCAAGGACTTCAGTAGGACAGAAGCGTCGGAGAATAGTTTATCGACTTTTTCGGTCGCAGCCTCACAGGATCTGGTGGAGGCATCAATCGCACCAGTTGCTGAGGCTACCGAATCATGTTGAGCCCTGGAGAAGGCATCAACAATTTTCTGAAGGGCAGCTTCAGAAAGAGAGGACTGCTGGTTGGAAGAGGAGGCGAGAAGTAGATCAGCCTTCTCGTGAAGCTCTTTGAGATGCTTCTTTGTCACTGGAGCATCATCCTCCTCATCACTCTGAACTTGAAACGGACTATAGTAGACCGAATCGAAGTTCATGTGTTCACCACCAAGATAAGGGTTATCACCATCAGATGCATTTTCTGGAGATGGAGGGGGTGGTGAAGCTGGGGGTGTTGTGGTTGGGGTATTTTGAGGTTGATTATGGGGTGGGGTAGTTTGGGGTGGTGGTTGAGTATGGGTAGGTTCGGTTGTATGGGTTTCAGTTTGTGGTGGTTCGGTTACAGGAGGGGTTTTGGTTGCAGTGGTGAAAATGGGTGGTGGTATAGGGAAAGATGTTGGTGGAACAGTGGTGTTGGGGATTATGGTCGGAATGGAAGTAGGAATGGTTGGAGGAGGGGAACGAACTGGGGAATTATGAAGTTCCATTTCTGGGGTAGGGGACCGAGGTGGTGTGTTGCCTCGTTGAGGAGATTCGTCTCCTTGAGAGCCTTCGGAATCTGAACTTTCTCCCTCAGAAGCGCTTGAAGAAGAGGGAATAACAAGCTTGCGCTTCGGTTGTGTCTTCCTCCTCTTCGGCTGTGGGGACTGTGCAGCCTTGGTCTGTTTCCTCTTTTTGGGAGAAGCACCCTTTGGAGCTTTGGTCGCTTGCTTCCCTTTTTCAGCCTTTTTTCCCCTGTTGGTCGGTTTGTCTGCATCATGGATAGACCTGAGCATATCCGGTGTCAGTTCCCTAGGACCAGTTGGCCTGAACTCTTTGATCGTCCGGATCAGTCTGCTATCAGAGGGCACGTCACCATACATTGTCTCCGGGATGGAGCCAACAAAGGAGAATTTAGATGCATCCGAGACGATGATCTTCTTGGTATGAAAAGTACCAACAGAAGACATCGATGCACCTGCAGCAATGGGAATGTCGAACTTGTCCATTGCCCACTTGGTAACCAAAATCCAAAACCGGGCCAACGACACCTCAGAGTGTCGTGATGATGAAGAAAGGCATTGGACGAGCTGTTGCCATAGGACCATCCCAAAGTCCAGATTAACCCCGTTGTAGATGGCATACATTATCGACAGAAAGAGGCGACTAGCACCGTCGGACCCTGAGCTCCGTTCCGACAAGCCCTTGATGTAGGGTTTCAAAGCACTCCATGGATGATGGCAATGGGCCCCTTTGATGAATTCTAGGTTAAAAGCCCAAGACTTGTCTTTTCCCTATAAATAGTCATGTATTATTCATTATTAGGGTTAAGAGAGTGAGGCAAAATGTAGCCGCCACGTGAGGTTTCTTGTAGAGTTAGATTCTTATTTCTTAAGTGTAATTTGTTCCTCACAATTCAATAAATCGAGTGATCATTCGACATAATCTTCATTATTGTGTTTGTTCTTATTTTCCGCATCTTGTTCATCAAATCACAATTAGGGTTTTAATCCCAACACTTGAAGAGGACTGTGAACATGTCGTTCCATTGAGGCGGCAAGCAGGACTTCTTGAACTTTGTGACGGAGGTGAGAACCTCCGTGTACCCCATGTTGTAAAACATGTTAAACAGATACCCAACCGGAATCGTCTCCGGGCTAATTCTTCAAGGGTCAACAGCCAACCCTAGCATTGTGCAGAACCGTTGGCGAGAAATGGATGTTCTGTGTTCAGCAATTTCAAAGAACACCCGTTCGACTGCCTTGTCGTAATAAGCAGTCGCGTAAACCTGCGATAGGGCCACCATCGGAACAGAATCGATTCTTGAGAGAGCGGTGGCTATTTGAGAGTACTTGAGGCACTCGATTATCGGCGACATGTAGGAGTCGTACGCCAATGGGTTGAGGTCAATCACCAGACATTGCTGAGGACGGATGGGTAGGATCTGTGAAGTAGCATGGACGGAAGAGGATTCAGCCATTGTTGAAGGGTTGAAGAAGATGATGAACAGTGAAGCTGTTTGGGAGTTTTTGCTCTTGAGAAATTTCGGAGGCAGTAAAGAGGTAAAAGGTTTTGTGGACTGCCTTTTATAGTGAGGGATTAGAGAGAGAAAAATTGTTTCATATCTTCTATACGATGATCACGTAGGAGAGAGATTGTCAGAATCCTAGGATTACGCTACCCAACAAGCGCCGTTTCAGAAAAAAATCGCTTCAAATCCGCATGCGCCTTTAATTGCCAGAGAGATGACGCTTGGATTTCGCACACGCGTCCACGTTGTCAGTAAAAGCATGGCCGTTCCATATTCACACGCGCCCCCTTTTTTTTTACCGTCGTTTGAATTTCAATCCCTTTAACTCCCGCCGAGTCAGCAACCTTTCGTCTTATCCTTTTAAATGGCATCTTTTTGAATTAAATATCCACGTGGATTGTTTTGGACCACAGCTCCATAATGAACCACCAAGTAATAATACAACCTGTAAATAATTAGTAACGAAATTTTGGAAAATCAAGGATTTTCGTGCAAAGAGTGTAAAAGAAAAAGAAATAAAGCAAGTCTTTTAAGGATATTCTGTGATGTCAAGAATGACACGAAACTGATGATCCCGGGCACGAATCTCTTCCTTCAAGGTCAAGAAAGACCTCAAAGTGTTAGTGTGGAATCCCGTTGAATTACGATCAAACACTTATTAATAAATGTTGAAAGGCTTCTTTTAATTAGGCTAATTAAGGGTGGCTTCACTTTGATTCATCAATTCTATTCTTGATATAAGAAAGAAAATGAACAAAGTACTTGTGAGACCAGTGTAGCCTGTTGAACAAGTAGGTAGGAATTTATTTTGTAGTGGCTTGGATTAATATAAAATCTCAGATAAAAATTTAAAATTGGATCCCTTGGGAAGAAATGTTATGGTGTGTAACAATTTCATAGGAATCACGCAAAATAAAATTTGAGATTTCATGAAGGTACATTCGTCAATTCATTGGTGAAAACTTGAGCAAATTAATTGTTCACCGTCAATTCCTTAGGTGTTGAATTTGGGGTTTCACTCAGCTCGTAGTGACACGAAACTAAGATCATTAACACAGATATTGTGTAACCATAAAACTCAGTGGTAATGTCTGAGAGTCTCAAGGGTTACGATGATGAAACGAATGTAATGGAGAAGTTTAATAGAGATGGTTTGAGAAAACATAGTACCTCTGCTGCGAAAATAAGGACCAAGCAGGAATCTCTTAACTCATGTGAGAAGAGAGTGAGGTAGCTCACGATTAGAATAAATGTGTTAGCCTTATTGGGAAGACTAGGTTTGTGTATACCAGGTCATCAAGGCTATTATTCAAAATCTTATGAGGCTTGGGACGCATACAGCAGCATGCTTCTAGGGACACTTAAGTAATTCATTAATCATACCCCCATAAACGAATAAACTAAAAAAATAAAATATTTTTTGGAGTTTTTGAGACTTAAAAAAAATATATAAAAAAAATAAATAAATAAATAAAATAAAAAAAATTAAATGAAAGAAGTTAAAAAAAAAATAAGACTTAAAAAAACTTTGGAGAAAGAATTGAAAAACCAAACCCGAACGTTCGGTTGGTTTCGGTTCAGGAAAATTTTGAAAAACCGAACCCGAGCGTTCGGTTGGTTTCGGTTTAGGAAAATTTTGAAAAACCGAACCCGAGCGTTCGGTTGGTTTCGGTTCAGGAAAATTTTGAAAAACCGAACCCGAACCTTCGGTTGGTTTCGGTTCAACAAAATTTTGAAAAAAACCGAACCCGAACCTTCGGTAGGTTTCGGTTATGCAAAATTTTAAGAAACCAGGGAGTTTAGACATGCAATTTGGAAAAACTTTTAACACAAAGAAAAAAACAATTTTGTACAAGAAATATACAACAGAGAAAAACTACCTTTGAAGTGATGAGCGAGTCATATGGTTTAACCGAACCCGAACGTTCGGTTGGTTTCGCTTCTTATGTTTGAGGTGGAGAGGTAGTGTGAGGTACTGACTCTGATTCCATCATACCTAGCCCTTGCAATATTTTGTTGAAAGATGCTTCAGGAAGAGCTTTGGTAAAGACGTCAGCCAGTTGATCAGTGGTTCTTACGAAGTGAACTTCGACATTTCCATCTTCCACGTGATCTTTGATGAAGTGATACCTCAGCGCTATGTGTTTGGTTTTAGAGTGTTGCACTGGGTTATGACAGATCCTAATTGCACTTTCAGAGTCACAATATAGTGGGATCTTCTTCATATTGAGTCAATAGTCTCGAAGTTGACTTTGGATCCAAATCACTTGGGATGTGCAGGATGCAACGGCAATGTATTCCGCTTCGGCAGTAGACAACGACACACACGTTTGTTTCTTGGATTGCCAGCTGACCAACTTCCCGTCAAGGAATTGACGGCCACCAGTTGTGCTTTTTCTGTCGAGTCCACATCCTCCTAGGTCAGCATCAGAATAGGCTTGAACGAAGAAGCCTGAGTTGGATGGATACCATAGACCTAAGGAGGTGGTTCGCTTGAGATAGCGTAAAATGTTCTTCACTGCCAGCATGTGAGGTTCACGAGGGTTTGCTTGAAATCGAGCACGATAACACACAGAAAACATGATATCAGTTTTGCTAGCAGTAAGGTACATTAGTGAGCCTATCATTTGACGATAGAGCATGATATCAACAGCCGGTTTGTCTAGAGATGGGGTAAGCTTGGTGCCGAATGCCATTGGGACTTTGACTTTGGAGTCTCCCATCATGCCAAACTTTGCTAGGAGAGTCTTCGTGTAAGCTTCCTGATTGATAAAGATGCCTTCGGGTCCCTGTCTTATATTTAAACCAAGGAAAAAGTTAATAGGACCCATTGAGCTCATTTCAAACTTAGTCTCCATCAACTTTCTGAATTCAGCTGTTAAGCTGGGATTCGTGGAGCCAAAGATGATGTCATCGACATAAATTTGAACTATCATAAGGTTGTTACCTTCCTTTTTGCGAAAGAAGGTTGGGTCAACCGAACCTTGTTTGAATTTAGACATCTTTAAAAATTTTGTTAGCGTTTCATACCAGGCTCTCGGAGCTTGTTTGAGGCCGTACACAACTTTATCCAGAATATAACAATGGTTTGGATACTTTTCGTTTACGAACCCAGGAGGTTGCTCCACATACACAGTTTCTTCGAGTTCTCCATTGAGAAATGCACATTTGACGTCCATTTGAAAAACTTCAAAGTTTTTGTGGGCAGCATAAGCCAGAAATATTCTAACAGATTCTAGCCTAGCTACTGGAGCGAAAGTCTCTTCATAGTCTATACCTTCCTCCTGACAGTATCCCTTGACCACCAGACGAGCCTTGTTCCTAATTACATTACCTTCCTTGTCCATTTTGTTCCTAAAAACCCATTTGAGACCAACAACCAAAGCATCTGACTTTGCTCCTTTCAAATTCGTTCAGTTCGTCTTGCATTGCTTGAACCCAATCAGAGTGATCGAGGGCAGTGTTAACTGTCTTCGGTTCAACTTTTGATACGAAAGAGTTAAACATACAAAACTCAACCTTTGAAAATAAGGATGCTTGTTTTGCCTTCAGTTGTGATCGGGTTAGAACCTTTTCAGATACATCATCAACTACTTGAGAGATAGGATGATCTCTGGTCCATTTGGTAAGAGGAAGGTAATTCGGATCAAAGGTTGGATCTAGTTCAGCATTGATCATTTCTTCTGGCTCAAATTGGCTATCGTAATTAGGCATCATATCATCATGCTCCCCCTCAATTGATGAGCTTTGAGTGACTTGAGTTTCAGGGGTCTCTTGTGGTGCTGGACTTTCAGGCATTGAAACACCTTCGGTTGGAGAGACACCTTTGGTTGGTGAAGGGCCTTCGGTTGAAGTTGTAGAACTTGGCTCCCCCTGTACTTGTGAGCTTGGCTCCCCCTAAACATTTGAGCTTGGCTCCCCCTCGACTGAAGCATTGTTGGATGGAGAGTCATCAGTAGTTGATTCTCCTTCATGCATTCTCCTTGCAGCATCTTCGACAATCCGCTTCATGTGATCAACCTTGTTGTCTGCTGCACCTGCTTCTGAGAGCGAAGCTTTCTCTGGTTCGTCAAAGAGTTCCAGAAATTTATCATATAAGTTAGCGATCGAGACTGTGACTTGCCCAGTTTGAGGAAAGATTTCCCAAGCGATGTCTTCTTTGGCTTGTAGCTTTTTGACATAGCCATCGTCAAAGGTCACGTAGTATGTCTCTTCAATTTTTCTCGAACGCTTGTTTAGGACTCTGTATGCCTTGGATGTGAGCGAGTATCCCAGAAAAATTCCCTCGTCGGCTTTGACGTCGAACTTGTTGCGGTGTTCTTTAGAATTAAAGATGAAACACCTTGAGCCGAACACGTGGAAAAATTTCACATTAGGCTTTCTGTTATTGAGAATCACATATGGAGTGAGCGTGAATCGCTTGTTGAGATACGACCTGTTCTGTGTAAAACAAGCAGCAGAAATAGCATCAGCCCAAAAATAAAGAGTTAAAGAAGCGAAACTTAGCATAGTTCGGGTAGCTTCACACAGAGATCGGTTTCGTCTTTCGACAATTCCATTCTGCTGTGGTGTGTAAGGAGCTGAGAAGTTGTGACTAATTCCCTTTTCTGCAAGAAACTCTTCAAACTCCATGTTCTTGAATTCAAGACGATTGTCGCTCCTGATGTTGCGAACAACCTTCTTGAGCTGTACTTCAATCTGCTTGATGAACAATTTCAGCTTTTGAGTCGCTTCTGATTTGAGCTTTAGAAAGAACACCCATGTAAATCTTGAAAAGTCATCAACAATAACAAGAATGTACTTGCTATCACCGATGCTTTCGATAGATGAAGGACCACACAAATCGATATGAAGTAATTCGAGTGGTTCAACAACTTTTTTGTTGATTATAGATGGGTGACTTTGACGACTCTGCTTCCCCATTTCGCATGCAACATACAGATGATCTCTGTCAAACTTGAGCAATGGAAGACCCCTAACATGACCTCCAGTGACAAGTCGGTTGATATCTTTAAAATTGAGATGTGAGAGTCTTCGGTGCCACAACCAGCTTTCGTCAGATTGAGCTTTTGATAACAGACATATAGCTGGGTTTCCTTTGATGGGTTTAAGGTTCAGAGGAAACATTTCACCCTTTCGCTCCGACTTAAGAATCACCTTCTTTGTCTTTTTCTCAATAATTTCTAAGCCTTCATCATCGAATGAGACTTTAAGACCTATACCTCCAACAAGCTGAGATACACTGATGAGGTTGTGCTGGAGTCCTTCCACGTAAGCTACCTTCCGTATAGTAAAGTCACCATTGGTTATCATCCCGTATCCCTTTATGGTGCCGAAAGAATTATTTCCAAACTTGACGTTGCCACCATTTGCAAGAGATCTATATTCCCTGAGCTCCTCTTTCCTCCCTGTCATGTGACGTGAGCAGCCACTATCGATGTACCATTCTTCATCGAACTGCTCGTCACTTATAACCTGCAAAAATTAAGCAGATTTAGGAACCCAAAGTTTCTTGGGTCCACGTGAGCTTTTCATGGGAACAGGAACAGTAAGAGAGATGTCAACTAGATATGTTCGTTTTATGAGAGTTGTTTCATCTTCCCTTTTAATGGTAAACACTTTTATCTTATTAGAATTGGATGTGTTCGGTTTGGACTCTGGTTTAGATTCATTGACCTTCTGCTTACCCTTTTGTTCAGCGGATGGATGAGATTTTTGAGAACGAACAGAATTAGCTTTAGAGCAAGATGGAGAAGAATTGGTAGAAGAATTAGAAGAGGTAGAAGAAGTTGGTTTAGATGGAGAGGACTTCTTGGCTGGAGACTCTAGGTGACCCTTTTGCTTTTGATCATTGGAGGGACTAACCTTAGAGTTTTGATCTCTTTTAACTTCAGAACCGAACCTTTGCTTTCAGTTGGAATCGTCTTGTGAACCGAACCTTGGCTTTCGGTTATTGTGACTCTCAGGCTTTCCAACAGGATTGTTTTCATACTTCAGATTCTTATCTTGATGTGAGAAGTATGCATTCTGGGATTGCAAGAATAGTCTCCTTTCAGAGAGATTCTTCCTGTATCTTTGGTTCCTTTCTCTCTTCTTATTCCTCATCTGCTTTGGTTGATGATGAACATTAGCTGTCGTTTTCGGTTTCTCCTTGGCTGGTTCCTTTTGAACTGAAGGAGTTTTACTTTGAGTTGAGGGAGTAGAGGGAATGTCTGAAGGAGTTTCACTTTGAGTTGAGGGCGTAGAGGGAATGTCTTCTTTTGCAGAACGTTCATCCTCCTGAGGAATATCTTTCGTACCACTGGTACTTGGCTCATTGAAATTATCCGGCTTATTCAAGGGTTCTGGTATGTATCTTCCCTTACTCATCCAGGAGGTTCTTTCAGATAAGCCAACAGTTTCGTTTGCATTATCTATTGGAGCTTCCTAGAAGTACTCATCACAGCCATCAACATTGTCTTCGTTCACAATAGCTGTGAGTTCAGCTGTTTGATGTTCGGTTACTCCAGTTACCTTGTATACTTGATTCGGAGTGGTCCTGACCTTTTGATACACAACTTCTTTCTCTACTAATTTCGGGGACTTTTGTTGGGACAATCGAGCGAACTCCACAGAATTTTCAGAAATAAGATTTTTGTGGTTTTCAGGTTCGCTTTTAACAAATTCTGAGCAGTCAACCGTATCCTCTACAGAAATTTCACTCATGTTTTCGTCCTCGTTAAGCTCAGATGCATTTTCAACATCAATTTTGTTTTCTGAGCTTACGTTGGCTTTTAAAGAGTCAAATTTTTGTATGGTTTCGGTTCTCAGTTTAAGTCTATCATTTTCATCCAAAAGATTTTTGAGCATGTCTTTTTGGTCCTTGGATTTAATGAAGGACTCAATTTTGTCCAGTCCATACATGTAGGTCGGATTGACATCATCAGACGATATCACACTCTCACAATTGTAGGCTTCGGCATCGATTTCATCCTCCTTAAACTCAAGGAAGGGCAAAATCATGCGATGGATCTTTTGGCCTATTTCACAGTCTAGGTGCAGCTGAGTAATATTAGAATATAGACGTTTTGCAATTAAACAAAAAACATTCCGTTGTTTTAACAATTTTAAATTATCTCTTTGCAAATAAATGTTTTCGTCTTTAACTTTAACTAATTCAGACTCCTTCAACTCGATCCACATTCTCCGCTCCTCACTCTTCGACGCCACCCTGCTTAATTGATCAGTTAGGTTAGAATTGGTGACTCGAGTTTGAGTTAAGCTACTATCTAGATGAGAAATTCTTGTATTAACGTTTTTTAGTTCTTTCTCATATGAGGATGGTGGTACTTTGGATGAAATAAAAACCGATTGTACCTTCTTTATCAGTTCGTCGAGCTCATTGAACTGCTGGCTGAGTGGTTTGGCCGTAAAGCACATGTCCTCCTGCACCTTCGGTCCATTGCTTCCACCATCGGTGTTGTATCCCCTCATTTGAGATACGTCAGACACCATGAAGCATCTTCCTCCACTGCTTTCCTCCTTAGCCACGTAAGCCTTTCCATGGGTAGGCTTCCTTACTTCATCGTCTTTTGAGTCGGTGGACCAAACTTCAATGCTACCGAACTCGTCATCAGCAACCGAACCCTACACAATAAGAGCATTAATAGAAGGGTTAGCGGTAGACTTCTTCTTTCTCAACTCATCCAGCCGTTTTTGCAACACAGCTTCCTCATCCTTTCCATCATCCTTTTCAGCCATCTTCTTAAGCACACAGTCTTTAGCACAGTGGTTTTTCCCACCACAGTAGTAACAGCTTACTCCGGAATCACCATCCACCATTGGTTCCTTCTTGGGCTCCTCAACCTTCGGTTCATTGTTCACCTTTTCTGAGCTGTAACTCCCCTGCCAGTTTCGGTTTTTATTGCTGGAGAATCTCTTCTTTATGAACCTCTTGGGATTGGACACCATCATGGCATAATCCTCAGTTGTGAGGTCATACTCCTCCAAGTTGAGGTCTTCATCCTCCATCACAGCTTTACTTTTTGATATGAGGGCCAACGAACCAAGGCTAGAAACGACATTCTTCTCTTGCACCACAATCTTCTCTTGGGACTTTAGAATACCCACCAGTTTCGCCAAGGAGTATGATTTAAACTGCTCATGGGCTTTGACTGTAGAAACCACTGCTCCCCATTCAGACCTCAGTCCATTCAAGAAAGTAACCTTCTGCTCGATGAACTTCCTTTCAATATCATGTTTGATCATCTTGCTGAGAAGATGTTTGAAGCGATCGAACGTCTGGGTCACTGATTCTTCGGCTCCTTGCCTGAATTCTCCAAACTCAGATAAGAGCAAGGTTCGGATAGAATGTTCAAGAAGGTTAACCTTAATGCCTTGATATTGCATGAGCTGACCAACCTAAAGGTGTCGGATTGAAGGGTGAATCTGATTAACCTTAATGCCTTGATATTGCACTGGAATTTGTCCTTCTCGTCTTGTGCAATATCCTTAACATCCTTCAGCAGATCATTGTACTCCTTTAGTGTCTTAATAATCCTGGATGTTGTAGAATGAGAAAACGGTCCATTAATGATGGCTTCCCATATGAGGTATCCATTATCCTCAGATCCGATCACGTAGTCTTCGAAGTGATGCGCCCATAGTTCATAGTCATGGGTGTATAAGATTGGAATCTTTATCGTCGAACCAATGTTGTTGGAAATATTAATTGGATTTGATTGCGTCTCATCCATTATGATCGAAAAAAAAACCTGTTCAAAGATTAGACTTGTAATAAAGCAGATTAGGGCAAAACAATAAATATCAAGATACGTCAATAATGAGATGACGGCTCAATAAATACTGACAGTTGCGAAAAAACCCTAATGGAAATCTTTTTCACAGAAAAGATGTGTATCGATTACACAGCCTCCCGCTCTGATACCAATTGATGAGATTAATAAATCTTTAATCTACTAAGATCGATTAGATCTTGAACAAGTATATAAATATAAAACAGTAAAACGCAATAATAAGAACAAGACAAGATAGAATCAAACGAGTCGAATGATTAAACAGAATCCTCAGAAGAGCTCGATTAAGAACATCAACTGTAGAGGATTAGAAGGTTACAAGAACGATTAAAGAAACCTGCAATGCTATCGTCAAGCTCTTGAATAATCGCTAAAATCGTTATCAATCCTTAACCTAATATGCATGCAAGCATATTCTTATATGTAAAACATAAAAGGCTCTCGGTTGGACAGGCCCAAACCGGAGTACAAAACAACTATACTATCGAGCCCAAAAGACGCAATCTTCAAAATAATCTTCTGCCCAACACTCAGAATTACACTTAAGCTTGTAAGTATAACCATATTTACTGAACTATAGTAAACTATGACGAATAAACTTATCGATCTTTTGTGGTGGACTTAATTAGTGCACAAGACTGTGTACTCGATCCTTTAGTCCTTCACTTGACTCACACATCCATATGAACAAGTAATTAGTCTTAATTTTTCAATACTTGAAAGTTCTCATTCATCATGTTATACAACTTGCATGATTCCAAGTTCCGGTCCAATTGAAACTTGGGTGATGATAATCTTTCCTTATTTGGTAAATTTAGACATTACCACAAATGAAAGAATCAATTTCATATTTCCACTCTTGCTATTAATGGAATCATATAAGCAACAATTTTTTTTCCTCAGATGCCATTGTAAGGATATTTTTAAATAAATAAAATCAAAAATTTTCTTTTATTTTAAAACTAAGCAGAAAAACTTATCCTTACAGTCCATATGAAAACTTGTTGTTATCTATTCCTAAGCGATATCTCATAACTCCTAAGAAGTAGCTCAAGAATCCGATCTTCAAACTATGCGATAGAAATCCATCTACGCCATCAGATTCAGCATATTCTTTCTTTAAGTTTCTTCACTTTTCTTTGATTCTTAAAACATCACCATGTGACCCAGTCACATCATGTATCAAGAATCTCATAATAGAAACTTAGCAGAGTTAGATAGTGGACTTTACCTGAAGTAGAGTCAAACTTATTGACTTTAACATCCTTAGGTAAATTTGGCTGCTTCGCAATCAATGCCCCTTTCTTTGGCAATATAAACATATGGACCCTTTGATAATGGTACACGGGACTATCACAGACTTAGCTTTTCTCTTTACCATTTGGTCAACCGAGTTGACTATGGCCGATCCCTTTCCATTGGGAAGAGAATGCTTTTCTGGATTTCCTGTGTCACTATTGTCAATGTCCATCAAGTTTTAAGGAAGTTGATTTTAACAAATAGATAAGATCATTAAGGGTCTTGTCATAGTCTGTTTCATAGGTGTCCCAAAGGAACTCACTATGTGACTTAGAAAGTGATTGAACCACCAACTTTGTAACATCCAAAATTTGAGACCAAATTTTTTTTTTTTTTAATAAAACATTACTTTAAACAAAACCTCATTCCAAAACCTAATCTGAGTATAAGTTTTCAAAACACATGTTTATTATCAGAGTAAACATTCCCAGGCTGACTACTCTATGGTGTGTGCCATGCGATCACCCCGAGCTCCTCCCTCCGCCACCGGAAGTACCTGAAAACAATACTGAAAACCGTAAGCACAAAGCTTAGTGAGTTCCCCACCTTACCACATACCATGCAAAATCACATACAGCACATACTGGGCCTCGCCCTCTACTTCGGGCCTCGCCCGCTATGACGGCCCCGCCGCTCCAGGCCCCGCCTGGCTTCGAGCCCCGCTCGGATACAGATCTGTCACAGGGCCTCGCCCACTAACATATAATAGCACATATCACATAATATTACATAAGCTAAACATATACTAACAACCCTTACTCTAAGGCCTCGCCTATCTCTGGGCCCCGCCCGAGTCCTGCTACTGATGAGTCATGGGACCTCGCCCATTCTCCTGCTGATAGTGAGGTACGGGCCCAGCCCACCCTCACTCCTTTCCTAACTTGGGCCTCGCCCCTGCTCTGCTGCTACTGAGATGTGGAACACCATCCACACTCTGCTATTGGTGAGATACGGGACCTCGCCCTCACTCACCTCCCTACCAGGCACATACAAGTATCACACAGACAACAAGTATAAACTATCACATAAACCGCTCCTTGGGCACCCGCCCTCTGTCATTGGACCTCGTCCAAATATCATACTAGCATACTGTGCCTAGGGCTAACCCCCGGGTCTTCTACTCATAACTACATGGGCCGGCATTGTGGCCGTAGACCCATTCATACAAAGGGAAACTCACCTGATACTGCTGAACTGCTGCTGCTAACCCCTTTGACCGCTACCTGACCGCTAACTCCGAACTGCTGCTCCGCTAGCTCCCCGAGCTACCAATAACAACCCAACACTTAGTCTAACTGACCTCCAAAGGTCAACCAAGTCAACTCTGGTCAAAGCCAATGTCCTGGTCAAAGTCAACCTTCCAGGTCAACCCTACTCGCCGAGTCACCCTACTGACTCGCCGAGTTCATAAATCCAGAGTCCTTCCACTCGCGACTCTACTCGCCGAGTCAGCCCCTGACTCGCCGAGTTTACTGATTCCCGATTCCTGCCCTGACCAACTCACTGAGTCCTGGCTCGACTCGCTGACTCGAGTCTTAACTTGAAGGGTTTGGGACCACTCGACCTGACTCGCCGAGTCTAAGAACAGACTCGCCGAGCACACGACAAACTTCATCCAACTCAACGAGTTGTTCGTCCAACTCGCCGAGTTCATGCCCATCTTCATCCGACTCGACGAGCTATTCATCCCACTCGTCGAGTTCCTCCTCGTCTTCAAGCTACTCGCCGAGTCCACTCGAAGGACTCGTCGAGTCCTCTAAGATCCACTTACATGCAGAGGACTTCCGAGTCATGCATGAGCTCCAAACTATAGATCTACCCTCCCCAAGCCTATTTCCCACGTAAAGTTGCAACCTTTACGTGTAGAGAGTGAGATCTAGGCAAAATACACCCATAGCTAGGGTTTAGGACCAAGAGACTCCAATTTCCACCCAATGGCTGATACTTTATGGGATTACATACCAAAATAAACATGGATCTGAGGTAGCAACCTCAGATCTGGACCTCAAGCTCAAGATTGGTCTTAAACATGGCTTAAAAGCCCCAAAACTCATAACCAAGGAAAAATATGGAGGAGAGAAACGAATTGATACCTTCCAATGCTCTGAAATGCTTCCCAAACTTCAGATCCAAAGCCACTCCCTGATGCTTCAAGGATTCCCACTCCTTCTTCCTTAAACCCACTCAAAAATGGCTAGAAGCTTGAATGAACACAATGGGGGCTTAAGGTGCGGCGTTCTGGGTGCAAGAGGCTGTAAAGGAGCCCTAGGAAGAAGATTAAGATGCTTAAATAGGCTCCAAGCCCCGGATTTAGGGTTTTCCTCGCACAGACCAGACTCGCCGAGTCCACTTGGCCGACTCGTCGAGTTGGTCACTTTCTTATCGACCCGGATCCCGCTCCGACTCGCCGAGTCCTTCCTTTGACTCGTCGAGTCCCTCTTAAATTTAGGGTTTCCTTTACTTTCTTGGCTTTCAAAATCCTGGGTGTTACAACTCTCCCCCACTTGAACTGAACTTCGTCCTCGAAGTTTACCATGGCCCACCGCCTGCGATCTGCCTCCAATACCCAACACCAGCCGCCTACCTGCGCTGGCCTTCCACCGAATACTGCACTGAACCCACAGGGGTTCTCCACTTCTTTCCTTGCGCAAATCCCTTGCCTTCCCAAGGCAAAGTCTCATTTCCGACTTTTCCTTTGACACTGTGAAGGTCCTATCCTTCACTAACTCCATCATCTCCCTGCTATTTCCAGGACGGGTCATCGCCGTCAGCACTCACTGACACTCCTTCCTGCCAACACTTGGTGTCGAGCACCCCTCGACTCAACTAACTGAAGTCCACCATACGCTGCATACTCGCACTGCCACCGACTGGCAATTCAATTATTCCCCGACTGACTTCCTGATAAACCGGGACCGCCCTGGTCCCTACCAACCTATCAATGACTGGATTACCAGTTCCCACCGGTAGCTAGTCCCAACACCATCACCGGTCGCTCTCAGCGACTTCCAAAGAAACCTCGACCACCTATAACTGTTCATACAATCCTGCCATCCAGGCACTACAAACCTGGGATCCCCGATCCCCTAACTTGACACTAAGATCCCGACCAGGTCCCACCTGCGCTGCTAAAACTCACGGGCCTCGCCCTCGGGTCTCACCCAACCATACTACTAAGCAACCCTGCTCTCAGGTCTCATCTACACTGTCAATCTCATACGGGCCTCGCCCACGGGTCTCACCCAGCTATATCCTGGAGCGGCCTCTCCCAAGGTCTCACCTCTCTAGAGCTATACATGTAACTCCTTACTATTCTCATTACTACCCATTCCTGATCCCTACTTGATCACTAGGAGATAAGGGCCTCGCCCCGACTCCGCTAACGAAACTACTAAGGAATACTACGGCTTACCCGTAGTCTTACATCACCAACCATAGCCGACTGCTAGTGAATGCTACGGCTGCCCCGTAGTCTTACAACACTTCCTACCACTGACTGCTAATACGCAGGCACCCACGTGCCATCGGCTTCTCAAGATCCTTATTCTGACTCCCGCGAGTCCTTCAGGCGATCCAAAACCTGAATTCTCAATCATAACCAACCATACCATCCCACGCGCTAGGTGATATGGAGTTTCTCAAGCTCCCAACCCTGGAATCCTCAATCCATCAAACATTGAACTACTTCTCTTCCCTCTCGGAGGTCACGTACTCGTTCTGGGTCTGCGTGCTCCTCTCTGGGCACACCCAGAGGATTCTCCCCCACTTCGATCCTGCTTACCCCTTGCTGCTCAATACTCAAGGAGATCCCGATCTTTGCTACCATTCCATAACCCATCTACTGAGGAACCCAGGCCTGCCATAGCTAGGGATTTAGACAATCCATCACAATCACTGCACCACTCTGAACTAGCGAAACGTACCAAATCCCTCCCAAGCATGCTACAGTTACTGCATCCTTCGAAACCTCCTTCAATAGAGCACGTCCCCCTAACTACCATACAAATATCCAAGGTATGCAGATGGCATATAACTCAATCACAATCAACCAATCAAAATAAAATACTCATACCGATAATGATGCAGAACCATAACAATGAAATCATGCACAAAATAAAAGAACTGAGAATGGAAATTGCATACCTGCAATGTCCGGCGATGCTCGCGTCTCCAAAGTCGTCATCTGGAAAGCCCTGCTCCCTGCTGCAGGTGCCTCTACCCGGCCCTGACGGCCATCTGCGATCCTCAAGGTTGCAGGGGCGGGTGCCATCACCCGTCCTGCTGAAGACAAACTGGGGCACTGGGCCTTCTTGTGGCCCCGCTGGTTGCAATGAAAACATATCATGTCTGATCCCTGCGCGGCGGTAACAGTACAATCCCTGCTAAAATGACCAGTCCGACCGCACTTGAAGCAGCCAGACTCACCACCGCTACCACTCCTGCACGCGCCCCCGTGCGCCCTGCCACACTTTCCGTACCGACTGCGGTCCTGATGATCCCTCGATCTCGAATCCGATCCCTTGGGCCTTTTGCCCGAACCCGCTGATACCTGAACCTCATCCGGCTTCCTTTTCCGGATCTGCTCCAAATCAATTTCCCTTTCCCTAGCCCGAGAAATCATATCTTCCAGCGTCTTACAGCTGGACCTGCTCACGAACTCCCTGATGTCGTCCCTCAACATCTCATGGTACCGAGCCTTCTTCATCTCCTCATCCGCTACATACTGCGGCACAAGAAGAGCCCTCTCCCTGAACTTGGCGGTGATCTCCGCCACAGTCTCAGTAGTCTGCGTCAAATCCTGAAACTCTCGTGCCAGCTGCTGCACCTCAATAATCGGCGAAAACTCCGCCCTGAACCTAGCTGAAAAATCGCTCCAAGTCATCGCGTCCAACGCGGCATCATCCCCCAAAGCATGACCAATCTCCTCCCACCAATCCCTTGCTCTGTCCTTCAGAAGACAGGAGGCGAGTCTAACCTTGTCCCCCTCGGGACACTTGCTCGTACGAAAAGCGTTGGCAACATCAGCCAACCATCTGCTGCTAGCAATGGGGTCCCTAGCCCCATGATAGTCTGGTGCCCCGCAGGCTCTGAACTCTCGAAATGTCAAGGTACGCGCTCCCATCAATGCCATCATCTCAGTACGGAAGGCTCCCAGCCTCTCCTCCAAGATCTCCAGTATGCCCTCCTTGACTGTGCCAAAGATCACAGGAGTCTGAGCTAGAATACTGCGCATAACCTCAGCTGATATCAACTCTCTCATCTGCTCCTCGAGCTGCTCGGTCCCTGAACCCGAGCCTGATCCCTCTCCGGCGCCTGATCCGCCCGCTGGTCTCTCTCGCAATGTCACCATGCTGAAAATATACCACAACCACTATCAGAATACTCATCACTGATACAAGACCAAACATGCCCTACCAGGTTCCTGGTCTTGTCTCTGCCCTTCCTGAATCGAGTACGGATCCTCTGCTTTCAGTAGTACGGGCCCATACTACCTTCCACATCTATCCGTACTTTCCTCAGGAATTGCTTTGACTCCACCAGGTCCCTTATCCACTAATACTGCTCCGAACTCTATCTCATCCTAGGCTTACCCTAAGGGAACCTCTGACTTAACTCAAACCAGTCCTCAGCTGCTGAAGGTCTCCTTGTGTTGCCAATTAGCCATCACCTGGATACCATCACATGCGACGAGGCTCAGATAATCCTTCAAGTAAAGGACTCGTCCCTACAACGGTTAGACTCAGACGAGAGCTGCGCGATAGGATCAATTCCAGTACTCTGAGATTATTCAACCCTGATCACATGTGACGTAACGTATCCACCTAATGCCTAACTCCCATCACTCAGAATCCCACAATGCACAAAGCAAGCAGCATTCGGTCAAGGGAAAATCTAACCATAACATACTCAAGCAATCATATCCACATAGCAAGAATCTGAACTAGCATGCAACACAAACTCATAAACTCAGGCATAACCTAAATAGGCTATCCTACTACTGTCTAATCAGCACTATCATGCAACTCATAAGCGCAAATAACAGGCACATAAGGCATCATCCCTAGATCCTTAGTCCTATTCTAGCATGCTGTTCTATCAACTGATAATCATAACATAAACTTGTATGGGTATTCTGGGGTACTTACTCGAGCTCGGTTGATTGCATGCACCACACCTCTTTTCTCTTTTCAAATTTCTTTTCTTTTGAATTCTTTTTGTTTTTCTCAAACTGTTTTTTTTTTTTTTTTTTTTTTTTTTTTTTTTTTTGTTCTCAAAATTCCTTTTTACGAAACTGTCTTTTCACTTTTGAAAACTTTATATCCGACCCCTCAGTTTGAGTTCAGGCACCCCCGGGAGAATGCCCGAATCCCTCAAACCAAGGCTCTGATACCAACTTGTAACATCCAAAATTTGAGACCAAAATTTTTTTTTTTTTAATAAAACATTACTTTAAACAAAACCTCATTCCAAAACCTAATCTGAGTATAAGTTTTCAAAACACATGTTTATTATCAGAGTAAACATTCCCAGGCTGACTACTCTATGGTGTGTGCCATGCGATCACCCCGAGCTCCTCCCTCCGCCACCGGAAGTACCTGAAAACAATACTGAAAACCGTAAGCACAAAGCTTAGTGAGTTCCCCACCTTACCACATACCATGCAAAATCACATACAGCACATACTGGGCCTCGCCCTCTACTTCGGGCCTCACCCGCTATGACGGCCCCGCCGCTCCAGGCCCCGCCTGGCTTCGAGCCCCGCTCGGATACAGATCTGTTTCACTTAGGCCTCGCCTGTCACAGGGCCTCGCCCACTAACATATAATAGCACATATCACATAATATTACATAAGCTAAACATATACTAACAACCCTTACTCTAAGGCCTCGCCTATCTCTGGGCCACGCCCGAGTCCTGCTACTGATGAGTCATGGGACCTTTCCCATTCTCCTGCTGATAGTGAGGTACGGGCCCAGCCCACCCTCACTCCTTTCCTAACTTGGGCCTCGCCCCTGCTCTGCTGCTACTGAGATGTGGAACACCATCCACACTCTGCTATTGGTGAGATACGGGACCTCGCCCTCACTCACCTCCCTACAAGGCACATACAAGTATCACACAGACAACAAGTATAAACTATCACATAAACCGCTCCTTGGAAACCCGCCCTCTGTCATTGGACCTCGTCCAAATATCATACTAGCATACTGTGCCTAGGGCTAACCCCCGGGTCTTCTACTCATAACTACATGGGCCGGCATTGTGGCCGTAGACCCATTCATACAAAGGGAAACTCACCTGATACTGCTGAACTGCTGCTGCTAACCCCTTTGACCGCTACCTGACCGCTAACTCCGAACTGCTGCTCCGCTAGCTCCCCGAGCTACCAATAACAACCCAACACTTAGTCTAACTGACCTCCAAAGGTCAACCAAGTCAACTCTGGTCAAAGCCAATGTCCTGGTCAAAGTCAACCTTCCAGGTCAACCCTACTCGCCGAGTCACCCTACTGACTCGCCGAGTTCATAAATCCAGAGTCCTTCCACTCGCGACTCTACTCGCCGAGTCAGCCCCTGACTCGCCGAGTTTACTGATTCCCGATTCCTGCCCTGACCAACTCACTGAGTCCTGGCTCGACTCGCTGACTCGAGTCTTAACTTGAAGGGTTTGGGACCACTCGACCTGACTCGCCGAGTCTAAGAACAGACTCGCCGAGCACACGACAAACTTCATCCAACTCGACGAGTTGTTCGTCCAACTCGCCGAGTTCATGCCCATCTTCATCCGACTCGACGAGCTGTTCATCCCACTCGTCGAGTTCCTCCTCGTCTTCAAGCTACTCGCCGAGTCCACTCGAAGGACTCGTCGAGTCCTCTAAGATCCACTTACATGCAGAGGACTTCCGAGTCATGCATGAGCTCCAAACTATAGATCTACCCTCCCCAAGCCTATTTCCCACGTAAAGTTGCAACCTTTACGTGTAGAGAGTGAGATCTAGGCAAAATACACCCATAGCTAGGGTTTAGGACCAAGAGACTCCAATTTCCACCCAATGGCTGATACTTTATGGGATTACATACCAAAATAAACATGGATCTGAGGTAGCAACCTCAGATCTGGACCTCAAGCTCAAGATTGGTCTTAAACATGGCTTAAAAGCCCCAAAACTCATAACCAAGGAAAAATATGGAGGAGAGAAACGAATTGATACCTTCCAATGCTCTGAAATGCTTCCCAAACTTCAGATCCAAAGCCACTCCCTGATGCTTCAAGGATTCCCACTCCTTCTTCTTCCTTAAACCCACTCAAAAATGGCTAGAAGCTTGAATGAACACAATGGGGGCTTAAGGTGCGGCGTTCTGGGTGCAAGAGGCTGTAAAGGAGCCCTAGGAAGAAGATTAAGATGCTTAAATAGGCTCCAAGCCCCGGATTTAGGGTTTTCCTCGCACAGACCAGACTCGCCGAGTCCACTTGGCCGACTCGTCGAGTTGGTCACTTTCTTATCGACCCGGATCCCGCTCCGACTCGCCGAGTCCTTCCTTTGACTCGTCGAGTCCCTCTTAAATTTAGGGTTTCCTTTACTTTCTTGGCTTTCAAAATCCTGGGTGTTACAACTCTCCCCCACTTGAACTGAACTTCGTCCTCGAAGTTTACCATGGCCCACCGCCTGCGATCTGCCTCCATTACCCAACACCAGCCGCCTACCTGCGCTGGCCTTCCACCGAATACTGCACTGAACCCACAGGGGTTCTCCACTTCTTTCCTTGCGCAAATCCCTTGCCTTCCCAAGGCAAAGTCTCATTTCCGACTTTTCCTTTGACACTGTGAAGGTCCTATCCTTCACTAACTCCATCATCTCCCTGCTATTTCCAGGACGGGTCATCGCCGTCAGCACTCACTGACACTCCTTCCTGCCAACACTTGGTGTCGAGCACCCCTCGACTCAACTAACTGAAGTCCACCATACGCTGCATACTCGCACTGCCACCGACTGGCAATTCAATTATTCCCCGACTGACTTCCTGATAAACCGGGACCGCCCTGGTCCCTACCAACCTATCAATGACTGGATTACCAGTTCCCACCGGTAGCTAGTCCCAACACCATCACCGGTCGCTCTCAGCGACTTCCAAAGAAACCTCGACCACCTATAACTGTTCATACAATCCTGCCATCCAGGCACTACAAACCTGGGATCCCCGATCCCCTAACTTGACACTAAGATCCCGACCAGGTCCCACCTGCACTGCTAAAACTCACGGGCCTCGCCCTCGGGTCTCACCCAACCATACTACTAAGCAACCCTGCTCTCAGGTCTCATCTACACTGTCAATCTCATACGGGCCTCGCCCACGGGTCTCACCCAGCTATATCCTGGAGCGGCCTCTCCCAAGGTCTCACCTCTCTAGAGCTATACATGTAACTCCTTACTATTCTCATTACTACCCATTCCTGATCCCTACTTGATCACTAGGAGATAAGGGCCTCGCCCCGACTCCGCTAACGAAACTACTAAGGAATACTACGGCTTACCCGTAGTCTTACATCACCAACCATAGCCGACTGCTAGTGAATGCTACGGCTGCCCCGTAGTCTTACAACACTTCCTACCACTGACTGCTAATACGCAGGCACCCACGTGCCATCGGCTTCTCAAGATCCTTATTCCGACTCCCGCGAGTCCTTCAGGCGATCCAAAACCTGAATTCTCAATCATAACCAACCATACCATCCCACGCGCTAGGTGATATGGAGTTTCTCAAGCTCCCAACCCTGGAATCCTCAATCCATCAAACATTGAACTACTTCTCTTCCCTCTCGTAGGTCACGTACTCGTTCTGGGTCTGCGTGCTCCTCTCTGGGCACACCCAGAGGATTCTCCCCCACTTCGATCCTGCTTACCCCTTGCTGCTCAATACTCAAGGAGATCCCGATCTTTGCTACCATTCCATAACCCATCTACTGAGGAACCCAGGCCTGCCATAGCTAGGGATTTAGACAATCCATCACAATCACTGCACCACTCTGAACTAGCGAAACGTACCAAATCCCTCCCAAGCATGCTACAGTTACTGCATCCTTCGAAACCTCCTTCAATAGAGCACGTCCCCCTAACTACCATACAAATATCCAAGGTATGCAGATGGCATATAACTCAATCACAATCAACCAATCAAAATAAAATACTCATACCGATAATGATGCAGAACCATAACAATGAAATCATGCACAAAATAAAAGAACTGAGAATGGAAATTGCATACCTGCAATGTCCGGCGATGCTCGCGTCTCCAAAGTCGTCATCTGGAAAGCCCTGCTCCCTGCTGCAGGTGCCTCTACCCGGCCCTGACGGCCATCTGCGATCCTCAAGGTTGCAGGGGCGGGTGCCATCACCCGTCCTGCTGAAGACAAACTGGGGCACTGGGCCTTCTTGTGGCCCCGCTGGTTGCAATGAAAACATATCATGTCTGATCCCTGCGCGGCGGTAACAGTACAATCCCTGCTAAAATGACCAGTCCGACCGCACTTGAAGCAGCCAGACTCACCACCGCTACCACTCCTGCACGCGCCCCCGTGCGCCCTGCCACACTTTCCGTACCGACTGCGGTCCTGATGATCCCTCGATCTCGAATCCGATCCCTTGGGCCTTTTGCCCGAACCCGCTGATACCTGAACCTCATCCGGCTTCCTTTTCCGGATCTGCTCCAAATCAATTTCCCTTTCCCTAGCCCGAGAAATCATATCTTCCAGCGTCTTACAGCTGGACCTGCTCACGAACTCCCTGATGTCGTCCCTCAACATCTCATGGTACCGAGCCTTCTTCATCTCCTCATCCGCTACATACTGCGGCACAAGAAGAGCCCTCTCCCTGAACTTGGCGGTGATCTCCGCCACAGTCTCAGTAGTCTGCGTCAAATCCTGAAACTCTCGTGCCAGCTGCTGCACCTCAATAATCGGCGAAAACTCCGCCCTGAACCTAGCTGAAAAATCGCTCCAAGTCATCGCGTCCAACGCGGCATCATCCCCCAAAGCATGACCAATCTCCTCCCACCAATCCCTTGCTCTGTCCTTCAGAAGACAGGAGGCGAGTCTAACCTTGTCCCCCTCGGGACACTTGCTCGTACGAAAAGCGTTGGCAACATCAGCCAACCATCTGCTGCTAGCAATGGGGTCCCTAGCCCCATGATAGTCTGGTGCCCCGCAGGCTCTGAACTCTCGAAATGTCAAGGTACGCGCTCCCATCAATGCCATCATCTCAGTACGGAAGGCTCCCAGCCTCTCCTCCAAGATCTCCAGTATGCCCTCCTTGACTGTGCCAAAGATCACAGGAGTCTGAGCTAGAATACTGCGCATAACCTCAGCTGATATCAACTCTCTCATCTGCTCCTCGAGCTGCTCGGTCCCTGAACCCGAGCCTGATCCCTCTCCGGCGCCTGATCCGCCCGCTGGTCTCTCTCGCAATGTCACCATGCTGAAAATATACCACAACCACTATCAGAATACTCATCACTGATACAAGACCAAACATGCCCTACCAGGTTCCTGGTCTTGTCTCTGCCCTTCCTGAATCGAGTACGGATCCTCTGCTTTCAGTAGTACGGGCCCATACTACCTTCCACATCTATCCGTACTTTCCTCAGGAATTGCTTTGACTCCACCAGGTCCCTTATCCACTAATACTGCTCCGAACTCTATCTCATCCTAGGCTTACCCTAAGGGAACCTCTGACTTAACTCAAACCAGTCCTCAGCTGCTGAAGGTCTCCTTGTGTTGCCAATTAGCCATCACCTGGATACCATCACATGCGACGAGGCTCAGATAATCCTTCAAGTAAAGGACTCGTCCCTACAACGGTTAGACTCAGACGAGAGCTGCGCGATAGGATCAATTCCAGTACTCTGAGATTATTCAACCCTGATCACATGTGACGTAACGTATCCACCTAATGCCTAACTCCCATCACTCAGAATCCCACAATGCACAAAGCAAGCAGCATTCGGTCAAGGGAAAATCTAACCATAACATACTCAAGCAATCATATCCACATAGCAAGAATCTGAACTAGCATGCAACACAAACTCATAAACTCAGGCATAACCTAAATAGGCTATCCTACTACTGTCTAATCAGCACTATCATGCAACTCATAAGCGCAAATAACAGGCACATAAGGCATCATCCCTAGATCCTTAGTCCTATTCTAGCATGCTGTTCTATCAACTGATAATCATAACATAAACTTGTATGGGTATTCTGGGGTACTTACTCGAGCTCGGTTGATTGCATGCACCACACCTCTTTTCTCTTTTCAAATTTCTTTTCTTTTGAATTCTTTTTGTTTTTCTCAAACTGTTTTTTTTTTTTTTTTTTTTTTTTTTTTTTTTTTTTTGTTCTCAAAATTCCTTTTTACGAAACTATCTTTTCACTTTTGAAAACTTTATATCCGACCCCTCAGTTTGAGTTCAGGCACCCCCGGGAGAATGCCCGAATCCCTCAAACCAAGGCTCTGATACCAACTTGTAACATCCAAAATTTGAGACCAAAAATTTTTTTTTTTAATAAAACATTACTTTAAACAAAACCTCATTCCAAAACCTAATCTGAGTATAAGTTTTCAAAACACATGTTTATTATCAGAGTAAACATTCCCAGGCTGACTACTCTATGGTGTGTGCCATGCGATCACCCCGAGCTCCTCCCTCCGCCACCGGAAGTACCTGAAAACAATACTGAAAACCGTAAGCACAAAGCTTAGTGAGTTCCCCACCTTACCACATACCATGCAAAATCACATACAGCACATACTGGGCCTCGCCCTCTACTTCGGGCCTCGCCCGCTATGACGGCCCCGCCGCTCCAGGCCCCGCCTGGCTTCGAGCCCCGCTCGGATACAGATCTGTTTCACTTAGGCCTCGCCTGTCACAGGGCCTCGCCCACTAACATATAATAGCACATATCACATAATATTACATAAGCTAAACATATACTAACAACCCTTACTCTAAGGCCTCGCCTATCTCTGGGCCCCGCCCGAGTCCTGCTACTGATGAGTCATGGGACCTCGCCCATTCTCCTGCTGATAGTGAGGTACGGGCCCAGCCCACCCTCACTCCTTTCCTAACTTGGGCCTCGCCCCTGCTCTGCTGCTACTGAGATGTGGAACACCATCCACACTCTGCTATTGGTGAGATACGGGACCTCGCCCTCACTCACCTCCCTACCAGGCACATACAAGTATCACACAGACAACAAGTATAAACTATCACATAAACCGCTCCTTGGGCACCCGCCCTCTGTCATTGGACCTCGTCCAAATATCATACTAGCATACTGTGCCTAGGGCTAACCCCCGGGTCTTCTACTCATAACTACATGGGCCGGCATTGTGGCCGTAGACCCATTCATACAAAGGGAAACTCACCTGATACTGCTGAACTGCTGCTGCTAACCCCTTTGACCGCTACCTGACCGCTAACTCCGAACTGCTGCTCCGCTAGCTCCCCGAGCTACCAATAACAACCCAACACTTAGTCTAACTGACCTCCAAAGGTCAACCAAGTCAACTCTGGTCAAAGCCAATGTCCTGGTCAAAGTCAACCTTCCAGGTCAACCCTACTCGCCGAGTCACCCTACTGACTCGCCGAGTTCATAAATCCAGAGTCCTTCCACTCGCGACTCTACTCGCCGAGTCAGCCCCTGACTCGCCGAGTTTACTGATTCCCGATTCCTGCCCTGACCAACTCACTGAGTCCTGGCTCGACTCGCTGACTCGAGTCTTAACTTGAAGGGTTTGGGACCACTCGACCTGACTCGCCGAGTCTAAGAACAGACTCGCCGAGCACACGACAAACTTCATCCAACTCGACGAGTTGTTCGTCCAACTCGCCGAGTTCATGCCCATCTTCATCCGACTCGACGAGCTGTTCATCCCACTCGTCGAGTTCCTCCTCGTCTTCAAGCTACTCGCCGAGTCCACTCGAAGGACTCGTCGAGTCCTCTAAGATCCACTTACATGCAGAGGACTTCCGAGTCATGCATGAGCTCCAAACTATAGATCTACCCTCCCCAAGCCTATTTCCCACGTAAAGTTGCAACCTTTACGTGTAGAGAGTGAGATCTAGGCAAAATACACCCATAGCTAGGGTTTAGGACCAAGAGACTCCAATTTCCACCCAATGGCTGATACTTTATGGGATTACATACCAAAATAAACATGGATCTGAGGTAGCAACCTCAGATCTGGACCTCAAGCTCAAGATTGGTCTTAAACATGGCTTAAAAGCCCCAAAACTCATAACCAAGGAAAAATATGGAGGAGAGAAACGAATTGATACCTTCCAATGCTCTGAAATGCTTCCCAAACTTCAGATCCAAAGCCACTCCCTGATGCTTCAAGGATTCCCACTCCTTCTTCTTCCTTAAACCCACTCAAAAATGGCTAGAAGCTTGAATGAACACAATGGGGGCTTAAGGTGCGGCGTTCTGGGTGCAAGAGGCTGTAAAGGAGCCCTAGGAAGAAGATTAAGATGCTTAAATAGGCTCCAAGCCCCGGATTTAGGGTTTTCCTCGCACAGACCAGACTCGCCGAGTCCACTTGGCCGACTCGTCGAGTTGGTCACTTTCTTATCGACCCGGATCCCGCTCCGACTCGCCGAGTCCTTCCTTTGACTCGTCGAGTCCCTCTTAAATTTAGGGTTTCCTTTACTTTCATGGCTTTCAAAATCCTGGGTGTTACAAACTTTCTCAAGACTTTGACACCCAACTCTCCTGGCTTGTCAATATGTGACTACACCTCCAAGATGTTACCACACCTAGACCTTGCCTTGCCAATAGGGCTTGAGTGACCTTAAACTTTTCAAGAACTTGTGGGTTAGGGAGAATATTTGGAGGAGGTGAAAGAAGTATGATTTCCAAGGGACATGATCTTCATTTAGGAAAGTTTGTTTCAAGAGATTTGGGAAGATCATAAATGTCTAAACCAGACATGTTTTTGGGAGATATTCAAGATAGTTGATTTAAAGTCCTTAATATGACACCCAATATGAAATATTCAGGCTAGGACCCAACAAACTATTTTATAACTTAGAAGAGGGATGTCGTAATCCAAGCTTTAAAATATTTGATTGTAGGTGAATGACGATTCACCAATTTCCACCGTGAAAAACGAAATAATAATTAGGTTTTTAATTGTTTTTGAAACTCCTAGATCTTTGAGATTCATTGAACTGTTCAATGGCATGTTTCAATCTCGAGTGTGCCCTTCAGGTTTTGTGACTGGGATGCTGAGGATCACAAAACAAGGTGTGAAGTAACCATGCAAATTACTTGGTACTCTTAAGTGTTTACCCCTCAATCGATGTGCCGGTTAACCACACACGCTCCATCGATACTATGATAAACATTAAGTTACCCTTTGCCTACCTTGTTAAATACGAGTTAGTGTGCCGGTTAACCAAACACGCTCTACTAACCGACTTAAACAAAGTACAAAGTGTAATTTCATGGATTAGCACCTTATTCACATTTTCCTAAGTAACTAAGATTGGGTATTATTAAGAGTTTAGTTACTTAGTATTTATCATTAATACTTTTAATGAGGGGAGAATTATAGTCCTGTCAAACCCGTTCGGCTAACGACCCTCCACCAGTTAAGCAAGCGGTGGGTGAGAGTGGACACCCATTAAGTTGCCATTTTATAGGCAACAACCTTATACCCACCTTATAGACCGGCTTCGTGAATGAGGCGTACTAGCGGTAAGACTAACTTTACTCTTATACATATATATATTATTAACTTGTAGTATTATAAAGTATAAGGGTTGAATTTTAACTCTTTAAAATTCTAAGGGCTAACTTGGAATTGAAGTATTCATAAGCGAAAACTTTTCAAATTCCAAAACTTGAGGGCAAGTTTTGAAACTATTCAAAAGTAATTAATTCCATAACTTATGTGTTTAAAGTAGTTTTAATCCAAAAACTCTTCAAGTTCCATAACTTGAGGACAAGTTATGGAAGACTTTAAACTAATAACAAAATTAACTTTTCTTTATTTTATAACTTATGGAATTAATTAAGGTTACACTTTTTTTATTTATTTATTATTTAATGAAGAGACTCTTGGTCCTCCATAACTTGAGGACAAGTTATGGAGTCATAAAACCATTTAATTAGAACTAGACTCTTCATTTTTGTAACCTTTGCCAACTTTTATGAGTTTTATGAAACTTAAATGTGAATTTTCATATAACTTGAGGACAAGTTACAAAAACACATTTTAGAATCAACTCTTAGATTAATTTGGATTGAAAACAACTATTTCACTCAACTTTCTATTAATCTAAGCAACTCATAAGAACAAGATAACTCAAATCAAACTTTTTCATGTAATTAGTCTAAACCTTAATCTAATACAAAACATGAATCTATTGACAATTATCTTTGGAATTGGATTAGCATGAACATTACCACAACAAAAACAAGTTTATAAGTCCAAAAACATCTTAGGGTAATGTTCCTAGTCCAATTCCAGCCAAAAAAGTCAAATTTATGCTCTCTAGGGGTCGAAATCGGCGAGTGCACGAACCAACTCGGCGAGTTGGGTGCATTTTGCGTTGGACTCGGCGAGTCTGCTAGGCAGACAGCATCAAAACTCGATTTTTCAGCTACTTTTGCAAGTATAACAAGAAAACAAGCCTAGGCTCTAATACCACTATTGGGTTTTGAGCATTCTAACACTCCTATGGTGTACATGCAACCCTATAAACCTTGGATCTATGGTTTCTCTATAATAAATGCAAATAAGAACTTTCCAAGGCTTTAATCCTAACTAGCATATTATGAAGTTCTTATACTACAAAGTACTAGTTAGATTGCATACCTTTTGATGTAGCTTGATGTCTTCAAGCTTTAAGAGCTTAGCCCCAATAGTGTGGAAGCCTCAAATGGAATCACAAATCACCAAAACACCTTGGAAGACTTTAGAGAATATGGATACTTGGTTCTCTCTAGTGAAATTGACTAGCCCTTCTTAGTGTACCACACTAGTGCCAATTTCACCAACCAAGGACATCTTTATATAGTGTGGAGGATTAGAGTTAAACCCTAATACCCATGACCTTTAATTTCCTAGGATCCATGGGTTAAACACTCCATGGACTATCCATGAAAGCTTAGCCCAACCTAAATGAAATTGGCCCATTCCATATATATAAGAGTCCATATTTAATTAGTTCCTTTTGATCACTTAATTAATTATAAATTAATTCTTGATCAATACTATTTAATAAATATGATTCCATATTAATATATTAGAACTTATAATATATTAATATTAATCATAAACATACTATTCTCAAAAGATTATCCATATAAATTGTGTCGGTGAAGTGCAACCCAAATGGACCATGCCGGGTCGGGTCCAGTACATACCAAATATAGTTATGGACTTAGACATTAATCCAAGATAAGGTCCAAGAACACTAGTGTTCTTGGTGTTCTTGAGGATCCTGAAGATCTAAGCATAAAAGATGGAATTGTGGGTAGATTCAAGTAGAAAGGATGTAATCAACACAAAAATGGAAGAGATGGCTTACACATGTGAAGATTTGAAGAGAAACTTGATGATCCTTGGGAGAGATATCGGATTTCTCTAGCTAGAGTGGTAGAAATGAAGAAAATGACTAAGATCTATATATATATACCAAGGGGTTTACGGCCACCTTGAGTTTACGGTTGTAAACTCCAAGGTATTGGCCGTAAACTCCTCTCTTTAGGGCTTAAGGCTTGTTTGACAGTTTCTAAGTTCAACTGACACACTTATTCACTCAATCCTTTGATGTATTATAGTACAAAATGCTCAAACGGACTCCAAACTATGCTAAAAGTTAGCAGGAGTAAGTTTGACTTTCATTGAAGTGCTTGACTGTAGGGTTTATACAAATGGAAATTTCGGGTTCTCACAAAATCCTATATTTTCTGATGTATGACAATAGTAGCTTTGGTAAAAAAATAACACTTCTGTGTAAAAGTCTCATTGGGATAATCAAAACATAGTTGATTGTAAAACCGAAGGTGAAATCTATATATATACGTTTCTGGTATATTCTAGTGTGTGGTTATAACCATATTGATGTGACGGAGTGCCTGTTATGACGTTCTTCAGGTGTCGGTTTTGCTCAAGACAATTGTCACCCTAGACTGGCCGGTCTAGCTGTAGCGAACAACGAAGGTACAGGGTGTTAACCCCGTATAGATCTATACACAAATTCCCACTCTCCCTACAGGAGAATCTAGTTATAACTCTTATAGGACTTCAAGCGTACAATATTGTATGGATATATTTAGTGTGAAGATTTGTCTGACTAGAATACTAACCGATCTTTGAGTCTAACGTGAAAACCATTATTTACTAAATAAATAATAATAGTTGTAGCCGTAACTAGATATTTCGTTTCGTTCATTTCATTTAATGAAATCAATCCACTTTGCAATATTTATCATTATGACTCGATATTATCAAATCCGGCAAACAACCCTTTTTCCCTAAAAAAAATACTATGTGTGACTCAATATGTCGGAAAAATGCCAAGTTGCGATTTCTATATATATATATATATATATATATATATATATATATATATATATATATATATATATATATATAACTTTGACATGTGTGAGTTCATGACATCAGCTTTATGAAATGTGAATTTTTCTGTCATAAAGGCTTCATTTGTATATTTCTTTGGTGAAATTATTTATCAATAATTATAAATAATCCATAATAGTTTGCAGATAGTCACAAAGTTCCCATTTTTGAAAATTACTAGAGATAGAATCAAGTTTTCAAGGTCCCTTTTTATAACTTTTATCTCTAGACATGAAAGCATAGATAAAGCGGTTAAGTTGGACACACCTAATAGTTGAGAGGCTCTTTTGTACACAAGGTATCCTTTGTTCTTTATAAAGTTGTGAAAACTTACATTCATGAGAATATTACTAAGATTATACTTTAATAATATTTCACACACACACATCCAGACATACGTATACATGCAATTATTCAAGTATTTAAACAAGATTTGACTTGTACTCTCCCGCAAAAACACTAAAACATTGTAAAAGGTGGGGTATGAAGCTCACCTTGGTTAGATTGTTGGGTGATTTGAAGAGTGATGACGAAGTTTCCAAGCTCCAAAACTTGGAAGATTCTTAAACTTTTAGAGGATTCTAAGAACAATTTTTGTGTGTAAATATAATGAAATCTTAGAATAATGTGAAAAATAATTATTCAAAGAGGATAAAATACTTACCAAAGAAATCTGGAAATTTCATTTGATGGGATGAACTTGAAGCTTGAAGGAGTTGAGAGTATTCTTAGGAGTTTACTGAGTGTAAATGAGAGAAGTGGAACTTGGGGAGGAAAAAGGAGTTCACATATCTAAAGGGGATGATAAGGGTGACTTGACACTTGCATGGAGGGCTGGTGTGTAATGCTTACTATCCATGGGCAATGTGTGTTTAACTGAGATTTCCATGGGAAAATAGGGGATTTACATCACATCATAAAGTCAAACCCCTTTATCCTCTAAAAATCTCTTTAAAAATCTTGGGTATTATTTTATATAAATATGTTTAAAATAATTAATTTTGGCATAAAATAGGGGCTTAAGAGGTTTAGGACATGAAAAATACGAGTCTGGAGGAATTCCCGACGTCAAAATATCTTAAACTGAAGAAAAAGTTCGAAAATGACAAAAATCTAGAGTGGAATCATGTTACTGCGAGGGTTCGAAGGGCTTGAGAAGGATTCCTGAGTCACTCTTCAAGATCCGGAGCAAAGGAGTGCATTTCCGAAGCCGTTTGCTCAAATCTGGAGGTTCGGATCGAAGATGTGAAACCAGCTAGGCCTTCCGATGTGATGCAAGGCGAGGTCTACCGGAGCTCATCCTTCCGAAGTGATGCGAGGTTGTCCGAGGCAAGGGAAGTTCTGAAGTGTGATTCCTCCTGGCTCCTTAGAAGGCATTCTGGACAAAAGGTTTAGGACCAAGAGGGTTTCCGACAAGAGGTTTAGAACCAAGAGGGTTCCGAACAAGAGGTTTAGGACCAAGATGCTTCCGGACCATGAGGGTCCTTTTGGGTTTTCTCCTTCGGTTTTGGGCTGTTTTCGACTGAGGAAGGTACATATAGAGATTTGGGAGAGATTTCACATACTTGGAGAGATTTAGGAGAGATTTCACATACTTGGAGAGATTTGGGAGAGATTTCACATACTTGGAGAGATTTGGGAGAGATTTCACATTCTTGGAGAGATTTGGAAGAGATTTCACATACTTAGAGAGATTTGGGAGAGATTTCACATACTTGGAGAGAGAGTGGGAGAGATTGAGGGAGACATTATCGGGAGCCTTTATTAATGTTTTTCTTCGTAGAGTAAGGACTTTAGACTTAGTTACATCCTATTTTGACTGTTAAACACCCCTGAAGGGTACTTAATAGTACTTTATAGAGTTGCTACTTCCCTAAATCAGATTAGGGTTTTAAATTTTGAACATTTGGGACTTTCAAGTGTTACTTTGCATTAGGATTTACAATTATACATTAGTAAACATAAAGAAATCCCTAACATATAACACTATTTGGGTTGACCAGGTTGACTTGTTGAGCTTGACTTGACTTTGACTTGACCAAAAGATTGTCGGTTGTCACAATATGTTACAGCAAATATGTGACCTTTGAATCTACTATTTGTAACTAGAGAGGAGGTGGTACAAGTGTTGTGTGGAATTGTAACGCATGATTCTTGGTACACATTTAATTACACTTTATTCGCTTTTGTAGAGCTACTCGACAAGTTGGGAGCCCCAAACTAGTCGAGTAGAAATCAGATTTGACGCGGGATCTTAAGTCACCTACTCGACGAGTTGAGGGTCTTGATTTGACGAGTAGGGCTGCCAGGATGAAACCCTAATTTCGGGGTTTTGCACCCTATTTAAGCATCTTAATCCCCACCCCTCAACTTCATTTATAGCCTCCAATTCCCAAACCCCAATCCATGAAAACCAAGTGCTTTTCTTGAGATTGTGAGCCATTTTGAGTGATCTTTGTGTGTTTTTTAAGCTTGTGGAAGAAGAAAAAGCTAGAGGGATCAAGAGGGAAAGAGTAGATCCAAAAACTACACATCTTTTGCTACATTATCGGGTAAGCAACTCCCAACCTTGCTCAATTGTTTCTTTGATTTCTTCTTTTCATCTTTATGAGGGTTTTGGTCCATGTAAGCTAGCATGTGAAGAATGGACGACCCAAGTGGGTATTCTTCCAAATCTAGGATCTTGAAGGACTATTATGGTATAAAGGTGCAAACTTTATGCCATAGGAGTCCCTATGCAAGCCATAGAGTGTCATTTTGGCCCTTTTTAGCCCAAAAGGTCATGCATGGAAGTAAATTCTAAGACTTTACGTGTTCATTTGGTATCTAGGACATAGATCTCAATTTTCATGCTTTGAGATGGAGTAATAAGGCTTTTGGACAAAGATCTATGTCCTAAAGGACTAGGGTTTCAGCTAAACCCATTAAGATGGGTTATTAACGGGTAAAGTTGGAAACTTTACCCCTAAAAGGGGAATTTCCAGCATATAGATGAAGTTTGGACTTTGGATCTGGGAGTAGAGGCTTAATCTGTTATGATGGACCAAACAAACAGAGGAACTTGTCGACTCCATACGGGAACTCGACGAGTTGGGTCGTGTTGTCCCGTTTCAGTTTAAGATAGAACTCAACGATTGTATGAAGGGTCAACAAGTTAATTCACGAAATCATGACTATAAGCAGCCCGATAGAACTCGACGAGTCGGGGGGACGACTCGGCGAGTTGGGTCGCGATGTCAGGACAGTTGAGTTAAAGAACTCAGCGAGTTGAGCTAAGTATACTATGAAGCATGTTTCACCATCATTGTGCAAGTTAGACCATCCAAGTCCTTGATGGACCAAGTATGCTATGAAGTCATCTATGATGCTCAAGATCGTTCAAGGATGCTCAGAAGTTGGTGTTGCTCAAGGATTACACCATGTTGTATCACCATGATGGATGTTGGGCCATTAGTGTTCATGATGCGACACTTATACATCATGATGCTCCACAATGACACAATGTGCTCCATCATGTGTATTCCTGATGCTCATGGGTTGTATGACATGGAATAATGCTCTAGAAGATGTTGCATGGCGGAATATGATTAGTTGTCACCATTCATGGGCCTATGGGCTAATGGACTTGGCCCATTAGGATTTTATGTCTGATCCTTCAAGTATAAATAGGGAGTATGTAGAGTCATTTATAGGGTATTGTGTATTGTATCCTTAGTGAGTAGAATGAATCTCTAGTGAATTGTACATGTAATCTCTGTTTAAGAACTCTAAAAAAAATATGTCACACCCCAAACTAGAACGGCGAAAATGTTTGCGGGCGGATGTCGTGATGTATAGTATCATAACAAGGAGTATAATAGTGACCAAAGTAAACACAACCAACATATATATAATCTAAAAGATTACATTGTTTCATGAGTTACTTGTTTCCATCTAAATTACAAAATGATGACAAAATGAGTTTTTAGCTGATGCCTTAGCGTCCCGTCCTGGAAGCTGATGGTTACCTGTTTTAGTGATTTCCTGAGAATACAAGTAGTTTTGAAAAAGTGTCAACAATTAAATTGTTGAGTTCATAAGAGTTTGTACAAATGTAAGCCTTTCTGTGTAAAGTAAATGTGTTTGTTTCCAGAAAATCCTATATTTTCTATAAAATGAAATGTGGTCTTAAATGTTCCAAGACTAAAATGTATAAATTTTTTGTATTCAAAGTTTGTAAAATGTAGCTTTAACTTGCGAAAACCATTTAAATGTACATTATCCCCGTAAACCAAAATGTATTGTTAATACCCCATGTGAGTTATTATAACGATAATAACGACTAGTTAGCCTGTGACGACATTCTTCAGACGTTGAAATGTTATGACATTTTGCACCCCATACCTGTCGGTCTAACTGTAGTTAACAGTTTAGGTGCAGAATTGTTAGTCCTGTACAGTTCAATGCACAAGTATCATGCTCTCCCTACAAGAGATTCTGATTAATAATACAGGACTTAAGTTATGTACTTAAAAGTACGATGAAGCCAAATGTCTAACAAAATTCGTATCAACTGGTTTACATATGAAAAATCCCTTTTTCGTGTAAATGTATGTATTACCCTTTCATATGTTTATATAATGTAATAATAATCATAATTTTATATCATTACTTTTTTGTCCCAAAAAGGGTAAAATAGCGTGACTATTCCACAAACTATACCTATTATAGTTTGTAAATATATGTTCCGTCTAAAAAAACTTTACGTTTTAACAACTTTGCACGTAAAACTTTATAATTTTGGTAGTAATGTTATTTTACGTTTTTAGCATTTTCACAAAAAAATGTATATAAAATATAAGAAAACATGCAAAACGATTTGTATATTTACACAAGTATTCTTGTGTTTTACTTGTATCCCCCCCCCCCAATAAAACATAGAAAAATCTTAGAAAATGTGGGGGATATGAAATCACCTTGTTTGTTTTCCTTGATGAGTGGAAGATTTTGGGTGAGGAGTTTCAAGTCAAGAACACTTTGAAAGAAAATTGGAGATTTGTTGATCCTAAGGACATTAATACATGAATATGTGGGTAACATCTTCAAGATTAGTATAGAGATTTTAGAACTTAAAAGGAAAATGCTTACCAAGAGATCCAAGAACAATCTTCGGATAATCCTTGCTAGAGAGAGTTACGAGGGGATAATGAAGAATGAAGCAAGTGGGGTGTTGGTTAGGAGGAGTTATGAGGGGATAAGAATTGGCCAATGAGGCTAGAGAAAGTTACATAAAGGTGCCTTGGAAAAGATGGAAGAACCACTTGTGTTAATACTTTATGATGAAAATAATATAACATCTTTTAAATTTTCAGATATTATATTATGGAAATGTGTTTTAAACCTTCAAATTTGGCATAAAATAGGAGTTTAGAGGGTCTCAGTTAAGAAAAATATGAGTTTGATGGAATTCTCGACGTCAAAATCTCTTAAAATGAAGAAAAAGTCAGAAATGGCCGAAAATATGGAGTGGAGTTCAGAATTACAAGGGGTCCGGAGTGGGTTAGGAGGTCCGAAATGGGTGTGTTTGTATTCAAAGGTCTTCCTAGAGGGTTCGCTTCCGGAGTGGACCATCGTCCGAGAATGCGAGACTTCCAAGATGTGAGATACTCTGGCGGCTGATTCTTTCAGAGCATGCGGAGGTTCCGATGTCAGAAGTTCCAAAGTCAGCAGATGTTCTGGAGCGAGTTTATCTGGATGAGAAGGTTGTGAAGCTAAATGAGGTGTTGTTTCGGACCAAGAGGGTTCCGAACTAAGTGGAGAGGCTCCGAGAAAGAATAGTGTATTCCGAAATGAGCTTGTTCCTCTCAGGTTTCTCCTTCCGTTTTGAGCTGTTTTCAACAAAGGAAGGGATGGGATGGTACAAATGTTTATGAAAAAAGTTAAAAGAGATTTGGGAGAGATTTGAAATAGAGAGATCTCAGAGAGAGAGAGAGAGATAGAGTGATTTAGTTTGTAGTCTTTGTTATTGTTTTTGTGACAATCGTCAATTTCTGGTTAATTCAAAGTCGGACAAAGTTAACGGGTCAAACCGACAAACTCAATTAGTGCTTGTATGATAGGGTTTATTCTATGTTTACTAATGTACAACTCTCTATCATAATACAAAGTGTCACTCATAAGTTTCTAATGTTCGGAAATTCTAAACCCTAACTAGGGTGAGTGATGTAACGACTCCTTAAAACCCCTATTATGTACCCTTCGGGGGTGTAAAACACTCATAACAAGTCATAATGGGTCTCACAAACTTTGCATTATGGATCCAACCATTAATAAAGGCTACAAACAAAGTCTCTCTCTCTCTCTCTCTCTCTCTCCTTATCTATCTCTCCCACTCTATCTCTATCTCTCCCAAATCTCTCTCAAACCTCTTGGTAATAAAAATCACATTTTCTAATGTTTATGTGAACATCCATACCATCCCGAACTTTCCCTTTGTCTAAAACAGCTTAAAACGGAAGAAGAAAGTCAAAAAGAGGCTTGAAGGTTCGCAGGTTGCTGTTCACCTATAAACCCTCGCCGGTCCTTGCAACCTCCTAAGCCTAAGTTTGTTTTGAGTGAAGGTTCGTAGTCTACATGGGGGATTCGCATTTGACCTTCTCACATCCAAAACCGAGCAATTTTGCTTGAAATCGGGTTGGTTCGCAAGCACTCAGATTCATTCGCTTCTGATCAACCAGATTCGCATCTATGCAGCAAGGTTCGTACCTATGGTACTCGACAAGGTTCGCACCTTCTCACCTTTGCATTCGAACCCAAGACCTCCGCCTCCTACCCAACTATCACAGCGACGCCTTTTCTCGCATCGGAAACGTTCGCAACGATCCTTCCCCTCTCGCTCTTGATTCCAACCTTCGCACCGAGCCCCTCCCACTTCGAACCCACCTTCGCATCTACTACACTAGTTGCGAACCCTCTCGCATACAGCCTCCCGTTCGCAGGCTTGCATATTCCTTCCCGGTTCTTAACCATTTTTCCATTATAAGCCCGTTTTTGATGATTTTGACGGGGGATTTTCACCCAATTCGTATTTTCGACATATTAGACCCCCTTGACCCATATTTTATTCCTATTATGAGGGAATTATTATTTATAAATCATATTTCTTGTTCAAGATAACTTGTTGACTTTTCCATAAAGTTATGACACTAAGCCATCCTCATACCTACTTTATGTTACTATTCACACTCTACCTAGTCAAATCATTGTCCTTTTTCTACTCTTCCTAACACTCCATAAGATTTCCTTAATCAAATCCACTCAATAAATTCTTTATTCTTCAAATTTTGAAAATCTCATTTGCCTTTATCCAAAGACAATCTCTCTCTCTCTCTTTCTCTCTCTCTCTCTCTCTCTCTCTCTCTCTCTCTCTCTTTCTCTCTCTCTCTTCTTCTCTCTAGAACTTGAAAATCCCCAAGAGGTCTTTAGTTTTTCCTGCATCCTTGGTAAGTTCTTCATCCTACTTCTAAATATTCTACACTTCTTTATACAAATCATGGATCATTTACACAAATATCGACATATTTGTTCTTAGAATCTTCATATCTTCAAGCATCCTTCAAGTGTTCCTGGCTTGAAAACCCATCTTCTTCAACCTTCCACCTCAGATAATCACTCAAGGTGAGTTCATACCCCTACATTTTTGTGACAACCGTCAATTTTCGGTCAAGTCAAAGTCAACTAAAGTCAACAAGTCAAACCAGTCAACTCAATTTGCCGTGAGTACTAAAGTTTACGTTATGTAACTTCTAAACAACTCTCTATTCTAATGAGAGATCATAAATCGAAAAGTGCGTTCACCTAGATCTCCTTAACCCAAAACGGTGGCGTGGAAAGCCAAACCTATACAACAATGTTACATACTCATCGGGAGTATGCAAGATCCCTAATCAAGGCTTAACGGGGTTTAAGGACCTTGCAGTGCGTAGCTGGACACTCAAAAAGGTCGCCAGTGAAATCTCTCCCACATATCTTTAAGTATGTGAAACCTCTCCCACATATCTTTAAGTATGTGAAACCTCTCCCACATATCTCTAAGTATGTGAAACCTCTCCCACATATCTCTAAGTATGTGAAACCTCTCCCACATATCTCTAAGTATGTGAACCCTCTCCCACATATCTTTAAGTATGTGAAACCTCTCCCACATATCTCTAAGTATGTGAAACCTCTCCCACATATCTCTAAGTATGTGAAACCTCTCCCACATATCTCTAAGTATGTGAAACCTCTCCCACATATCTCTAAGTATGTGAAACCTCTCCCACATATATCTAAGTATGTGAAACCTCTCCCAAATCTCTCTAAGCATGTCAAATCTCTCCCAAATCTCCCTAAGTATGTGAAATCTCTCCCAAATATCTCTTTGTATGAGAAATCTCTCCAAGTATGTCAAATCTCTCCCAAATCTCTCTAAGTATGTGAAATCTCTCCCAAATCTCTCTCTGAATGAGAAATCTCTCCAAGAATGTCAAATCTCTCCAAAATCTCTCTAAGTATGTGAAATCTCTCCCAAATCTCTCTCTGAATGAGAAATCTCTCCAAGAATGTCAAATCTCTCCCAAATCTCTCTAATTATGTGAAATCTCTCCCAAATCTCTCTCTGAATGAGAAATCTCTCCAAGTATGTCAAATCTCTCCCAAATCTCTCTAAGTATGTGAAATCTCTCCCAAATCTCTCTCTGAATGAGAAATCTCTCCAAGAATGTCAAATCTCTCCGAAATCTCTCTAAGTATGTGAAATCTCTCCCAAATCTCTCTCTAAATGAGAAATCTCTCCAAGAATGTCAAATCTCTCCCAAATCTCTCTAATTATGTGAAATCTCTCCCAAATCTCTCTCTGAATGAGAAATCTCTCCAAGAATGTCAAATCTCTCCAAAATCTCTCTAAGTATGTGAAATCTCTCCCAAATCTCTCTCTGAATGAGAAATCTCTCCAAGAATGTCAAATCTCTCCAAAATCTCTCTAAGTATGTGAAATCTCTCCCAAATATCTCTTTGTATGTGAAATCTCTCCAAGTACGTCAAATCTCTCCCAAATCTCTCTGAGAACGAGGAATCTCTCTCAAATCTCTCTCGAAATCTCTCCCAACTTTCTATAATCACTCGGGGCATCCCGACCCTCGAATTTGGCGAAAATAGCCCAAAAACGGAAGTCTACGCGAAAAACGGACCTTAGGAACCGAAACCCCTCTTAGGAACCGAAACCCCTCTTAGAAACGAACCCTTCGAACCGAAAGTACTATTCATGAACCGAACCGAAAGCACTATTCATGAGGGTCTGAACCGAAAGTACTGTTCATGAGCTGAACCGAAACCACTGTTCATCCGAACCGAACCCGACATTGAAGGAGGTCCGAACCGAACCATGCAAGGAAGAAAGGTCCGAACCGAAAGTACTGTTCACAACAGTACCTTCGGTTCTGGCTTCCCTTCGGACCGAACCCCACCTGCACTTCTCGCCTTCGCTTCGGACAGCAACTCCTCGGACCGAGCTTCGCTTTCGCCTCCCGCCTTCTGACTCAGCCTAGCGCGTCCGAACCAGGCACCATCCGACCGAACTTCGGCCCAGAGAACTGAGCCTCGGCCGAGATCCGAAGGGTCTCGCTGGGCAGCTCGGATTCCGCCTATTTTTGCATATTTTTGCGTTTTAAACCCATTTTTAATTATTTTAACATAGGATTTTCACCCAAAACTTTATTTTTAATTATAAGACCCCTAAATTAATGATTTAATCACATTTTAAGGATAAAATCTTATTAAAAAGGAGTTGGTAAAGTACAAAAAGAAGAGTGTTGACCTTACCATATTTTATGACACAAGCAACCCCATACCCACTCCATGACTAACCCACACTCCTCCCCACCATACCTTGTCACTTCTTTGTACTTTTTACCTTCGTCACAAGCCATCTCCATGTTTTGAGAGCTGGATATCCATCCTCTCTCCTCATTTTCTCTCATTTGTTCTCATTTCACAAGAAGATCAAACTCCTTTCTCTCTCACTTTCTCTCTCTAGAAATCCGAGATTCAAGGGCTGATCTTGAGTTTTTCCTCCACCTTTGGTAAGCATAATCCATTTCCTTTAAGGTTATCTCAATTATTTCCACTCAAATCATGAGTATCTTACACAAAGTCCATTACATTTGTGTTAGAGCTTCGAATCTTCAAGCGATTCTTCAAGTGTTCTTGGGTTGAACACTTCTCTTCTTCATCACTTATCTACTGAAATCACACAAGGTGAGTTCATACCCCTACATTTTCATGTTTTCTTAAGTTTTTAGGGGGGGGAATACAAGTTAAAACACCAAGAACATAACTAAAATTTTCTAACAGCTTTCATCAGAAAAGTTGAACTCCATTCACGGACTGTTTTGGACACCTTAAACATTTTAGTTTTCAAAACTGTTTTAGGTGCTTGTAGTTCCACTTCTTAGATTTAAAATGACTACTTGCACATCTCCATACGATTTTTCTACAATTTATGGTGATTTTTACAAAACTGCCTATCATTTCAAACACCAATCCGGACCAGTCTGTGATTATGGACTTGTTCACCTAAGTTGCAGGTCATCAAAAATCATGATAAAAATTATGAGTAAACTAGACACATTTTGAGAACTCCCATAATTTACGGATTTAGTTTTCGACTTCGTATGATTTTTCTATGAATTTTCAAAAACAGTGTAGGAAGGTTGAAAATTGGTTAACAGCTTGTAGTTTTTACAACACTTTGTATTATGTTGAGCAAAGTGTATAATGTCAAGTTCTAAGTATTGAATGTGATATGTTGTAAATTTTATCATCATAAACTGAAAATAAGTCATACAAGATAAGATTATTCATTCAAATAGAACACGTATATATATATATATATATATATATATATATATATATATATATATATATATATATATATATATGTAAACTATAATAAGCATAGTTTAATGGATTTTATAATCCTAACACTTTTTCATAAAAGAGTTCTTATATATTACAAACGTTTTGGATAAAGCTATAATAGGTATAGTTTTCAATACATCACATAACACACACATACGAAAAGGGTACATTCATACAGAAAAGTTTTACACTCCCGCATACAAACTTGTAAACTTGTTAACCTAAATTGTGAGACATTCTCTTTCCGTACGTCCGAGTGCGGAATATAAAATCCTGTACGTTATAATTAGAGTCTCCCGGAGGGAGAACGTGATAGTTGTATATAGATCTATATTGGGTTTGACACCCCACACCTTGCTGCTAGCTACAGTTGGACCTGCAGGTCTACGGGTGATAATTGTCATTTCAGTTCTTCGACGCCTGAGAAACGTCGTGGCAGGTTCATTAGTCTTAAGTATGATTATAGCGGCTCACATAAGGATATAACAATACATAAAGTTTACGGGATTTTTATAAAACTTTAATGGGTTTTTATGTCGATTTTAAAATCACTTTTATCTCAATAAGTACCGATATTACTGTCTACATTCGGTTTTTAGTATTTATGTCTACACACCATTTGAAACCACATTTATAACTTTAAGTATAGACGATACTTGTTATTTTCTCGGTCCCGAGACCTAGGACTACATATACATTAAGTATTAACAAACATGAGAATTTGCGGAAACATCATTTAATTCAAGTGCGTTTATGTCAATTTAAGCACATTTTAATTTTCTTTAATAAGAAAGGTTACTTATACATTTTGGTCATCGGTTATGAGACTACAATACAATACTTTATAAAGAAAATATCGGATCTTCTGAATACATATCGTATCATTTTTACAAGGAAAACGGTCTATTTCTCTAATAAAATCTCTTATGAACTCACCAACCTTTGTGTTGACACTTTTTCAAAACTACTTGTATTCTCAGGAATTCAGTGAAAACGGGAAACCAACAACGTTTTGAGGATGGGACGATAAATTGTCAAACAGTTCATTTTGTTTCATAATGTAATTGATTCGATTCATGTAAACATATACATTGGTGTAACTTTTTCAGTTATATTTATGATGGTTGTATTTACTTTGAGCACTATTATACTCGTTGTTGTGATACTCTACATGAAGTCCTCCACCCTCGAACGTTTCCGCCATCCTTGGTTTGGGGGTGTGACAATTTTCATGTTTTCTTCGAGTTTTAACGGGGTGGTGAGGAATACAAGTTACAGCACCCAAAACATATTCTAAACTCAAACAACAGCTTTCAACTAAAAAGTTAGGGTCTATTCACGAACTTTTTTGACCACCTTAAACTTAATATTTTTCAATTTTATAGCTTTCTAATGACTACTTACACACATTAATACGATTTTCCTACAATATGGCAATTTTTACAAAACTTCCTATCATTTTAGAAATCATTTCGGACCAGTCTACGAAGATGGACATTTTCACACTATTTAGAGAGCCCTAAAAATCATAATAAAAATTATGAACAAACTAGACACATTTTCTGAACTTCAAGAGTTTACTAATTTACTTTTCGACATTCGGTGATTTTTTTGTGATTTTTATAAATGCGGTGATAGAAAAGTTAAAACTAGTAAAAACAAATTACAAGTTTACTAACACTTTGTAACATGTTGAGCAAAGTGTATAACAATAAAAAATACATTTTGATGGTGTTTCCTGTTAAGTTTACTTTCATGAAATAGAAATAATCATTCATCATAAGAGTTTTCATTCACTACAAACATAAATGATAAACTATAATAGGTATAGTTTATGGTTCGTTATAATACAAACTCACTATGAAAAGTTCCGTTTACAATAAAAGGGTTTTCATTCACTATAAACATATATGATAAACTATAATAGGTATAGTTTATGGTACATTATGTGGCATCCCCATTTTCATGGCCAGAAAATACCGATTTTGTTTATGCTTTGTTTAAAAATCAGAGTAACATTTTAAATAAAAATGTTGCGGAATTTGTCCCAAAACAAAATATGATAAAGATTTATCAAAAGCATTTCCGTAGAAATGTATTTCATTAAAAAGACTCGGGATGTCATGTTCGATACAGATCATAAGCATAAACAATACAACATAGGCCTTACTACATTATTCCGTATTTACAGGCCTAAAATTCCTTAATCCCTCATCCCAAGACATCACATCTATGCTCATGTGCCACTACCTGTAATACAAGAAACTGAGTGGGTTAGGCTTCAGAGCCTGGTGAGCACATAGGGTTTTCAACCCACAATAAATAAGTTTATTAACTTTCTCAAACCAAACAACCAGGTTACTCGTTCCCGTTATCCTCACTTTACATCCCTAAAACATCGAACACAAGGGACCTAGTCTAAGGATTTTCATCGGGATGGACACTACTGCTAAGGGGATTCCTTAGCAATAAATCTCCTTAAGGCAAACATGTGGGGGGTGGAGTACACCTGGTGAACACACAGTTCAAATAAACACCTACATGTTGCGAGCCTGCTAGCGTTCCACTGGACTGTCTAGAATAGTCCGTGGTCGTCATCTATACTCCGCTAGATGACTGGATCATCAATAACATCTAGAACGAGGCCTCTCACTATTTTATTTTGTCACACAACAACTATTACATCTACCCATGTTTTACCTAACACATTTAGTACATATAAAATACATATACAGTTTATATCATTTAAAAAAAAATGTATAAAATCGTTCATCCAGCATAGATAGAAAGTATATAGAAAATATGCACACACAACACGTAATTTATATAAAATACTTCATATCTATTTGTAAGCTGAAAGTAACTATGCACTCACTTGAAAAGGTGGTGAATCCGAACTCAGACAGCGCTTCGCTTCTTAAAAATAATTTCCTTCTACGAAACCTAATATTATTACCACTAGAGTTTAGTCTATTATTCGCCGAGACTAATTAATAGTCTAGCTATTATTACTATTATATAAGCGTTAAACAATACTTATATAACCCATAATAATAGTCCAAGTACTTATTAACAGTTCATAATAACGTTACTATAATTAAATGAACGATATATTAAAAATAATGTAGGCGTAACTCACTTACAGTAGGTTTTATAGAAAATCGGGCTTTGCTTGGAGCAGCATTCCCGAGCCGAAAAGCTCTTCTTCTCGGAGCCTTCGAGCACTCCGGGGCTTTCGCCTCGTGCTAGGGAGGTTCCCTAGGCTTTTTGGGGGGTTTAGGGGCTAGAGAGAGGTTCTAGAGAGAGAGAGAGAGAGAGAGTAAAGAGAAGAAATAATGGGAAATGTGTGAAGAAAATGAGGGTGGGAGAGGTTCTATTTATAGGGTGAAAAATGGCTGAACTTGGTGCCACATGTCCCCATCTAGTGGCAAGACTTGGAGTGAAAGCAATTGCCAAGATTGTGCCACATTACCCATTTTCGCACAACACTCTTCCGACTTCTAAAATCCATAACATTCACATATGGCCTCCATTTTTGACGTTCTTTATATCCACGCGTAGGTAAAAATAAGCTCTACAACTTTCATTTTCACTACATCGGTTAATTCCAGACCGATCTTAAATTTAAAGTACGAGGAGATTATACTTTTAAATGTCGGCGTAAAATTCATAACTTCTACATACAAACTCTGTTTTCGTCTGTCTTTTTACCATTGAGTTCCTATTAATGAGATCTGAAAATTTCATTTAGGCCGCGTAAGCCAAAAACTGCTCAAACTAAAATTCGAATTTCGGGTCGTGCATTGTTATGCTAAATCTTAGAAAAATCACAACTTCCTCATACGAAGTCTGATTTGGGCGTTCTTTTTATGGACACTCTCAGATTATCATATTCTATGACTTTTTTAAGATATCTAAGGCTAAAAAGTCAGCTACCGTAAATTCACTACTTACGTCACCCGGTGCCATGTCGGTATTGCCGTAAAACTTCGACGAGCCATAACTTCTTCGTTATAACTCGGATTTCGGCGTTCTTTATATGTACAGAACCCTTGTAACATATACTAAAAATTGGTTAAGATTAATGCTTCGAAATAATATTCCATCAAAAACTCATTTTTGATGCTCATCGTCTCTAAATTGACCTGCCCTAATTTGTGGGTGTTACAATTGTCTCCCCCTTAGGAAGATTACGTCCCAGAATCATCAACGAAACAGGGTTGTATAATGACTCCGTACGTTATCACTTTATCCTAGGTAATAATCGTAACTTCTATGTTCCTTCGAATGAGTATCTAATTCATGGACTTATCAACTGCAAGCGGTGCTCGATCTCACGTTAGACTCCAAATTATTACAACAATGGAACGATGTGTCATATTATAATGACCTATCATTGTATGTTATAATGCTTAGACTCAGGTCTCTTAGAGTTTTCCAGAACAGGCTATACTTTCCTTCATGTTCTAATCTCATCTTAAAGGTAGCATTTCTAGCTACAAGCAACTATCGCGATACCTCTACGGATCGCTTTGATTATCTTTTATTTCAATCTTCCGACTTAAGTCAAATTCTACATCAAACTTGGTTCTCTAAACCACATAACATACTCATCGTAGTCGGACTCAATTCGATATGACCACTAGGGTCGGAATAACAAACATTCTTTTAGTCATTACCGAAACGATTGTAGTGACATATTTGAATAAAACGGTATCAATTACTAGCTTCTTGGTAACCTTGTGACTTTCCCTGATCCAAGTGCGAGTCCTGTGTTTCCGGTAGTATATGCATCTACTACCTTTTACACCTACTCATACTCGTCCCAAGTATTGTCTCGTAGTCCCCAAGTCCTAAAATCAAAAAACAATTTAACACATACGAGTGTGTCCAAATAATCATAAAAATTTCCCTAGACTCTACTAGGACTTCTTCCATTCATATCTTCAATCATCAATTCTGCTTCAACTCGTTTGCTGATGGACATTCCAGATGATAGGAAAACTTTAGCAATTACACCAATCGTTCTATCATCCCGCCAATCAAATGTGTACATTCAGATGTACCCTACTTCTATAGACGTACTTCTATTTTATCAGACATATCCTAATGGCAAGATACCTCTCTTATAATTGTTGGGTTTTGAGCAATCTAACACTTCCTAAGTGTGCATGCAACCCTAATAAACCTTGGATCTATGTTTGTCTAAATACATGCAAAATAATAATTTTCCAAGGTTTATAACATATCTAACATGGCATGGGGAACATTTCAATATAAAAGAGTTAGAAGAGATTACATACCTTTTGTTGTGTTGGGTTCTTAGGAGTTTGAGGGCCAAGCACCAATAGTGTGAATGCCTCAAATGGAATCACAAACACCACAAACTCTTGGAAAACTTTGAGAGAGTATACACACTCTTGTATTTTCGGCCACACACATGCACACACACACTAGAACACTAGCTTTCTCTTAGGCTATCTTAGGCTCTCTTTCATGCTCCATAGGCATGCTTATATAGTATGCATGGTTAGGGTGAAACCCTAATAACCCATGTCTTTTCCTATTCCAAGGATCCATGGGTTAAAAGCTCCATGGATCATCCATGGACTTCCACATAAGCCTAGCCCATTAACAAATGAGTATTAGCCCACACTATATAAAACAAATAGCCCATAATTTAATTAGTATTCCTTTTAATCTCTAAATTAATCCATAATTAATTTAAGACTAAAACTAATTAAATAACGTAACTTCATATTAATATATTATAACTCATAATATATTAATAAACATATGTGTATAACTCTCATAAAATTATCCATAATAGTTTGGATGAGATGCAACCCAAATGGACCATGCCGGTCGGGTCAAGTATATACCAAATAAGTTATGGACTTAGACACCTTATCCAACAGACTCCCACTTGGATAAGTCTAATAACTATATTTGCCTATAACTTCAGGAACCAACCAACAATCGTAGCTCTCGAAAACTCCCTCGAACAATGAAGACTCTGTCGAACTATGAAGCGCCATTTTAGATAAGTGATCACATAATCCTCTGTTCTCATGATATCAGCCGGACAAACACATGGAACTACGTCGTACTTATTGTCCAGCAGTTTGTTTCCCGATTTTCGATTTGTTTGACAAAGAACTTAATCGAACACATCAATTCAGTTCTGACCGGCCGGTACATAGGTCACAACAAAATCATCGGGGGGCCCAGATATCGCTTCTATTTCTAGAAGGAACAGATAAACTTCGACTCATATGCTTGTTCTACTACTTGTTGAATTGTACACAAAGGCACGTTTTATAACATCAAGTTACTGATGCGTTTACGTGCAATCAATGCACAACCAACTCATAGGTAACAACTCATATCTCTAGGTTTGAAGATTTATATGATATTATCGTCTCACGATCACTCGAGATAAATTCCATGAAGTGATACAAGTGAGCGTGGGTTTATTCCAATACTCATAACTTATGAGTACTCATGAATGTTGTAGCAACCATTGCCATGACTAAACTCATTTAGCCATCTACAAACCCGATTCATGACAGTCTTGATTCATACCTACTTCCAACATATGAACGACTGTGGAGTGTTTAAATAACTTAGTCATCCGGAAAGAATAACCTAGCTATTTTGGAAGTCAAAACATGCAAAGTGAAATACAATAATAATCGAATCTAATATGGTCTCAGAACCCTTTTGAATATAAATAAAACCACCTTTTATTTATCACCATATTGATTACACATTATTCAATGTTTCAAATAATCAACTTAAGACTTGAATAAAAACAACAGTCGTCCCATGCTCCTAGCATGTACACTTTGTTTTTCTAAACAATAGTTATGCCATACCCCAAGTATGCACACTATGTTTGTCTATGATCCTTACATTGTGATGTAGATCAATTGAACATGATTCCAATGATACTCATTTCACAATCCCAAATCCTTATTGTAAATGCAAGAATTCCAAATTTATGTCATTTACTGAAATCTGTTAGATTCTAAACTTATATGCATTGATCCTCTTGTAATGATTATGCACAAAGTCAGAAAGACTTGACAACAACCATTACAGAGCATTCCAAAGGAGATCAGCTCCTTGGGAACATCCTTTTTGCATTAAGTTTCCTAATCTTACATAGATTGAATCACTTCCACCTATGGAGACATTTCCATAGTCCTATTTGACTATCACTTCCGAACAAGAGTTACCTCTTTTCAGAAAATGTCGATATGGTCCTACCAAAAATTAACACTAGACTTCCAAATGTCCCTGAGCAACCAATCTTTGGCGAACCTCAGATTGTCCTCGACAATTGCTTAATCACTTTAGTCATATCCAGTTCTAGACTTTTCCCTTCTAAATGCCTTAAGCATTTGGAAAATTTAGAAAGGATGAATATTATAGCACATGAAATCGATCCTATATCCGAAGCATATGGGATACTATTCATGATGTTTGACATAAAGACATGACACTAGACCAGTCTTTTGCTACAATATTTTTTTATTTGCCATGTTTTCAAAATTTAACTATGAAGAGGGATGCCGTAATCATAATCGAATTTTGAAAATGCAATATATATAGAATTTCTTCAAGTTGAACCATTCCAACACAAAATTCACATATATTCTTGACTAAAGATGATTAAAATCTCAATCTAAGCTTTAGAATTGACATGAAGTATAATTTCCTCTCCCTTAATTATAGCAAAACAACTTTTCAACCCCTGCAACTTCACGGATTGAAACTTTGTTTTCTATAATTAACATTGCTAGCTTGCAATACTAATCATAATAGTCATGCTCCCACTAACATGATGATTATCAGCATAACACTTATGCTCCCACTAGCTCTGACACATTTCCAGAAATCTGTTGGACTTCTGAAATTTAGATTCATACACCCTTTCTTAGATAGCTCACATGTGTGTCTAAACAATTTTCAGAACTATGAAAAGGGATGCCGTAATCATAGTCTCAATTGCTTAGGCATTTGCCATTTCTCACAAGTCCATGTTAGTGTGCCGGTTAACCACACGCGCTCCACTAATGACTTTTGAAAATGCAAATGACACAATTGATATCTACTTAAAATCTATTTAGTGAAAGCATTTCCTCACCATCATTTTCATGAATCGGAGAGAAACCTTATGACACTTAGATTTAATAGTGTATGAGTTCCTATCCATGCGAATTTGTCAAAACCATAATCACAAGATAAGGTTAGTGACAAATTCAGCCCTACATGGATTAAACTTATTCAATCTTAGTTTCTTGTCACCTTGGTAACACAAGGCCCACCAATGCTTCCAAGTTGAACTCTGATAACTCACATGTAAATTCAACTTATTTGAAGTAGGTACAGAAATAAGAATTATGTCAACACGATAGGTTGAAAACCTTAAGTCGTGTGCTAGTGATAAATTACAGGTTTTAACATATAACATGGTTTTAACATATACATAAATTACCATAAATTACAGGTTTTACTCTTGATTAAATCTTGAAACTCTTTCAGGATCTTTAAGGCTCCCACTGTCCCCTTGACATATAAGTTTTCCTAGTCAAGAACCATTCCTTCATAAAACAAATATTCAAGGAATAGTGCGGATTCTTATCAAGACTAACACTTCACACAATTGGTCTTAGTTGGTCTTTGTCTCATCCAAGACATCACAACTTACCAATCTCAAATGTACAAGAGTAGAAAACATTTTACTCTTACATTTGATAAGTGTTTTAAACCTTCTTTAAGACATGTCACTCAAATTACAATCTTGGAGTATGACTCCAAGACTTGTATTGGAACGAAGTATGATTCATCTTCTTGATTTAACCATTTCAACAATTTCAAGATCCCTTCTTCTTAGTCATAAGAATGCACTAAGACTTTCTTAGAGAACAAATTTTGATATGGTTTCTTAATCATTAAGATGATCACAAAGCTGATACTAAAGTACTCTCCCGTCCTTTCAGATTTGAGAAACTTTTATCTTTCTGCCTAATTTGATTCTTCTTATTCGTTTTCCAATGTTACAAAATTATACTTAACCTTATAAGTATAATCATATTTACTAATCTTTAGTAAATCATGACAAATCAATCTTTGTGGTGGACCTTGACCAGCGCACACCCAGTGTACCTAATTCCTTAGTCCTTCAATTGACTCACATATACATGTGATCAAAGAATTAGTCTTAATTTTTCAAAGATGAAAATTCTCATTCATCATACAATACAACTTGTATGATTCCAAGTTTCTGTCCAATTGAAACTTGGGTGATGAAAAACTTTCTTCATTTGGTAAATTCAGACACTACCACAAATGAAAGAATCAAATCCACTTTCCAATATTGCTATTACTGGAAACATATAAGCAACAATTTTCCACCGATGCCATTGTAAGGATATTTTTAAAATAAATAAAATTAAAACCTTTTTTTTCTTTTATTTTAAAACTTTGCGGAAAAACTTATCCTTACAATCCACATGAAAACCTTGTTGTTATCTATTCACAAGCAATATATTATAACTCTTAAGCAACAGCTCAAAATTCTGATTACCGAACCTTGCGATCGAAACCCATCTTCGCAATCAGAATCAGCATATACTTACTTTAAGCTTCCTATCTTTTCTTTGATTCTTAAAAGACATCAGCATGTGACCCATTCACATTATGTAATAAGAATCTCCAAATAGGAACTTAACAGAGTTATACAGTGTATTTTACCCGAAGTAGAGTCAAACCTCTTGACTTGATCAACCTTATGACCTTTCAGGTAAATAGGGCAGCTCCGCAACCAATGCCCCTTTCTTTGGCAATATAAACATATGGAGACCCTTTGATAATGGCACATGAGACTATTTCAGACTTAGCCTTTCTCTTTACCATTTGGTCAACCGAGTTGACTATGGCCGATCCCTTTCCATTGGGAAGAGAAATGCTTTTCTAGATATCCAATGCTACCATTGCCAATGTCCATTTAAGGTTTGGGAAGTTGATCTTCTAACAAAATTTGCTTTACTAGTGTTCCAAATCATTGCTGATTCCACAGCACAAAACAAATAGATAAGATCATTAAGGCTCGTGTCATAGTCTGTCTCATAGTAGTCCCAAAGTGACCCGCTATGTTACTAAGAAAGTGATTGAACATCCAACTTTCACGAGACTTTGACACCCAACTCTCCCGTCTTGTCAATATGTGACTACATCTCCAAGATGTGACCACACCAAGACCTTAACTTGCCAATAGGGCTTGAGTGACTTTAAACTTTTCAAGAACTTGTGGGTGAGGGAGAATAATTGGAGGAGATAAAGGAAGTGAAGCATGATGTTGAGGAACATCATCTTCAAGAGATTTGGGAAGATCATAAATGTCTAAACCAGACATGTTTTGGGAGATATTCAAGATAGTTGATTTAAAGTCCTTAATATGACACCCAATATGAAATATTAAGGCTAGGACCCAACAAACTATTTTATAACTTAGAAGAGGGATGCCGTAATCCAAGCTATAAAATATTTGAAGGTAGGCGAATGACGATTCACCAATTTCCACCATGAAAAACGAAATAATTTATTAGGTTTTAATTGGATTTGAAATTCCTAGATCTTTTGAGATTCATTGAACTTTTCAATGGCATGTTTCAATCTCGAGTGTGCCCTCTCAAATTTTGTGACTGGGATGCCGAGGATCACAAAACAAGGTGTGAATAACCATACCAATTCACTTGGTATCCTTAATATTATCACCTAATCAATGTGCCGGTTAACCACACACGCTCCATTGATCTATGACAAACATTAAGTCACCCTTTGTGGTCCTTACTAGTCCAAGTTAGTGTGCCGGTTAACCACACACGCTCCACCAACGACTTGGTAAGGTACAAAGTGTGAATTCCATGGGTTAGCACCAAATTCACATTTTTCCTAAAGTAACTAAGATTGGGAATTATTAAGATTTTAGTTACTTTAGTATTTATCATTAATACTTTTAATGAAGGGAGAATTTAAAGTCATTGTCCTACCCGTTCGGCTAACGACCCTCCACCAGTCAAGCAAGCGGTGGGTGAGAGTAGACACCCATTAAGTCGCCATTTTATAGGCAACAACCTTATACCCACCTTATAGACCGGCTTCGTGAATGAGGCCTACTAACGGTAAAACGACTTATTCTTATACATATATATAATAATTAACCATTAATGTTATAAATAGTATAAGGGTTGAATTTTAACTATTAAAACTCTAAGGTTTGGAATTAAAGTTTATTAAAGTGTGTGAAACTTTACAAATTCCAAAACTTGAGGACAAGTTTTGTAACTTTGCAAAACTCTTCATTTCATAACTTATGAATTAAAGGTTCATAAAAATGAAGACTCTTCATTTTCATGTAACTTATGTGTTTTAATTGTGTGTTAAATGAAAGTGACCTTTGGTAATCCATAACTTGAGGACAAATTATGGACTCCATTAAAACACATAAATGATTAAGAATTAATTCTAAACAATTCAGCAAATAATTCCTATCATTTTCTAAATTCATAAGAACATGAACATGATCATCAAAAATTCAAGAATTATATGAACACATAAAATCATGGATTTTTGATATATGCTATTGTAAATGGATTAGAACAACCATTACACCAACTAAAATAAGTTTTACAACACCAAAACAATTTAGGGTAATGTTTCCAGTCCATTTCCAGCAGCAAAAGTCGAGATTCTGCATTCTTTCGATCCTACTCGCCGAGTGCACGAACGGACTCGTCGAGTAGGTTGAAGTTTGCCTTGGACTCGGCGAGTCCCCCCAATGGACTCGGCGAGTCTAGCATGCAGACAGCAACGATTTCGACTTTTTTCACTATTTTGCATCAAGTATCAAACAAGCAAGCCTAGGCTCTGATACCACTGTTGGGTTTTGAGCATTCTAACACTCCTAAGTGTACATGCAACCCTAAATACCTTGGATCTATGTTTTCTCTATTATACATGCAAATAAGAATATCCAAGGTATCATCCTAATCTATCATACAAAACATGAATATAACAAGATAGAATACATACCTCTTTGATGTAGAAAGTCTTCATGAAGCTTGAGTGCCTAGCCCCAATAGTGTGAATGCCTCAAATGGAATCACAAACACCACAAACTCTTGGAAAACTTTGAGAGAGTATACACACTCTTGTATTTTCGGCCACACACATGCACACACACACTAGAACACTAGCTTTCTCTTAGGCTATCTTAGGCTCTCTTTCATGCTCCATAAGCATGCTTATATAGTATGCATGGTTAGGGTGAAACCCTAATAACCCATGTCTTTTCCTATTCCAAGGATCCATGGGTTAAAAGCTCCATGGATCATCCATGGACTTCCACATAAGCCTAGCCCATTAACAAATGAGTATTAGCCCACACTATATAAAACAAATAGCCCATAATTTAATTAGTATTCCTTTTAATCTCTAAATTAATCCATAATTAATTTAAGACTAAAACTAATTAAATAACGTAACTTCATATTAATATATTATAACTCATAATATATTAATAAACATATGTGTATAACTCTCATAAAATTATCCATAATAGTTTGGATGAGATGCAACCCAAATGGACCATGCCGGTCGGGTCAAGTATATACCAAATAAGTTATGGACTTAGACACCTTATCCAACAATAATATCTTACGATAAGTATCATTCAGTATCGTAAGCATCTCATTTCCTCTATTTTCTTAGTCTATCATGGTTCGCATCACTTCCTGAACTGCTGCCATTGTGATAGGTTCGGGTGCAGGCGTAACGACTGATGTATGATCCATCACATTCTTAGGCTTAGGTTCTCATCTTCCTCTTGTTTTGTACACCCAAGCAGACGTTCGGTGCACCGAGACGAGAATTTAAGATAGGAAAGATTTTATTTACGATAGACGTATAAATCTCCTTGTCACACCGAAACGTTACATGCTAGTTCTAATATCATAACCATCCGTTTAAAATCCTGAACACATAAGGTTTCCAGATCCGGTCGGCAACAGACCATAGATCCGAACAAATAACAACATATAAGGCATCTTTATAGCTATAACATAAATCATTTAGCACATAAAACATTTTAGCCATCTTTCCTAAAATAAACAAGTGCTCGTGTCTAAATTATAGCAGACAATCATCTCACAATCATCGCTTAAGTTTAAGTCTTGAAATTTCCTACAAATTCCTAGTACGCTTAAACTAATGCTCTGATACCAACTGTGACATCCCCATTTTCATGGCCAAAAAAGACCGATTTTGTTTATGCTTTCTTTAAAATTCCGAGTAACATTTAAAATAAAAGTGCTGCGGAATTTTTGCCAAAACAAAGTATGATAAAGATTTATCAAAAGCATTTCTGTAGATAAGTATTTCATTAAAAAGACTCGGGATGTCATGTTCGATACAGATCATAAGCATAAACAATACAACATTGGCCTTACTACATTATTCCGTATTTACAGGCCTAAAATTCCTTAATCTCTCATCCCAAGACATCACTTCTATGCTCATGCACCACTACCTGTAATACAAGAAACTGAGTGAGTCAGGCTTAGGAGCCTGGTGAGCACATATGGTTTTCAACCCACAATAAATAAGTTTATTAACTTTGTCAAACGAAACAAACCGATTAGCCGTTCCCGTTATCCTCACTTTACGTCCCTAAAACATCTAACACAAGGGACCTAGTCTAAGGACTTTCATCGGGATGGACACTACTTCTTAGGGGATTCCTCAGCAATAAATTTCCTTAAGGAAACCATGTGGGGGATGGAGTACACCTGGTGAACACACAGTTCAAATAAACACCTACAGGTTGCGAGCATGCAAACGTTCCTCTGGACTGTCTAGAATAGTCCATGGTCGTCATCTATACTCCGCTAGATGACTGGATCATCAATAACAACTATAACGAGGCCTCTCATTATTTTATTTTGTCACACAACAACTATTACATCTACCCATGTTTTACCCAACACATTTTGTAGACATAAAATACAAATACAGTTTATATCATTTTAAAAAAAATGTATAAAATCGTTGACCACCTTAAACTTATATTTTTCAGGTTTATAGCTTTCTAATGACTACTTGCACACATTAATATGATTTTCCTACAATTTATGGCAATTTTTACAAAACTTCCTATCATTTTAGAAATGATTTCGGACCAGTCTGCGAAGATGGACATTTTCACACTAGATAGAGACCACTAAAAATCATAATAAAAATAATGAACAAACAAGACACATTTTCTGAACTTCAACAGTTTATTGATTCAGTTTTCGACATTCGGTGATTTTTCTGTGATTTTTATAAATGCGGTGACAGAAAAGTAAAAACTATTAAAAACAGTTTACAAGTTTACTAACACTTTGTAACATGTTGAGCAAAGTGTATAACAATAATAACTACATCTTGATGGTGTTTCCTGTTAAGTTTACTTTCATGAAACAGAAATAATAATTCATCATAAGAGTTTTCATTCACCACAAACATAAATGATAAACTATAATATGTATAGTTTATGGTTCGTTACAATACAAACTCACTATGAAAAGTTCCGCTTACAACAAAAAGGGTTTTCATTCACTATAAACATATATGATAAACTATAATAGGTATAGTTTATGGTACATTATGTGACATCCCCATTTTTATGGCCAGAAAATACCGATTTTTTTATGCTTTGTTTAAAATCAGAGTAACATTTTAAATAAAAGTGTTGCGGAATTTGTCCCAAAAAAAAATATGATAAAGATTTATCAAAAGCATTTCCGTACAAATGTATTTCATTAAAAAGACTCGTGTCACACCCCAAAACCGATAACGGCGGAATACGTTTCGGGGTGGAGGACGTCATGTACAGTATCATCACAATTGCATAATAGTAAAAGCAAGAAACATACAACCATTGCATTACATAGTGAGTTTAATTACAAGTGTGTTTTGTAATGTTTAACAATCACCAAAAGTATTACAAAAATAAGAGATGGATCTTGTATGATCCACCTTCTCCAAAATGCCGCGCCTGTACCTGTCTATCTTTGACCTGAGGATACAAGTTGTTTTGAAAACGAATATCAGCATAAAGCTGGTGAGTTCATAAGAGTTTAGTGTGAGTTTTTGTATAAAAAGCATTAGAACTGATAGTATGAAAAGCTGTGATTTATATTCATAAGTAGTAGAAAAACCAAGAAAATCCTATATTTTCTAGATATACTTTGTAAGTGAAAACCTTTCGGAAACATGTAATTTTCATCATTGAAGAAAACATTCATTGTAACAGTATAATAGTGGGTTTCACATAAGTAATGCAATATGGTAGGTTATGCCTAAAGTCCATAATAGTAGTGCAGACTTTCTTTAGTGTTAGATACTTGTTTACTTCGGGATATTAACTTTAACTGTTGTCTAGTATTTTAGTGTGGTTATAGTTTATTTATTGTATGTTACCGGTAGTGTGAGTAATAGAGGATCCCATGACCTTCCTGGTCATGCACAGTGTAGAGAAGTAGCGGCATCCCTGGGCCTGTACGGCTCGGACTGAAGTTATCAGTCGGGATGTAATAGCGTCCGCCCCGTATAGATCTATACATATCGCGTCGTCTTCCTGCCAGAAGACTCTGGGCGTAGTGCGTAGCAAATAGAGTATCTCGTAGTGGGTTAGTGTGTTATCTCTTGATTAGTGTTTTCTCTTGTATTATAGCGTAGTAGTCTTTTGTACACTCTTAGCATGTTCTCGTATTAGCATATAGTATCATTATAGAGTGTATTATAGTGTGTAGAGTAGTAGTTATAGCGAGTAATAGTGGCCTTAACTATACCTATTATAGTTAACTTAGTGTGTATGATTCTTGTCAATCTAGTGGTTTATACATTTAATGAAATGAAAATACTCGTATCCAACACAAATATATATGATATATAAGTAAGAAATCAACGACACTCGGACGGATATCAACTACCCTAAGCCCACAATCAAACAAGAACAGGAATTAAGGCGAGCTATCGGTCCTAAGTCCTTCAAGCCTTATTTATATAAATATATTGGTGTGGTTACATTTTATAAGGAATTTATTTAATAAAATCTTGTCAAAAGGGAATATTTAGAAAATTGATCTTTTATCCGAAATGGTTTTGAAGACGAAAATCCTTTTTATAAAGCATAGTGGTAAATCACATGTGATTTGAACTACGGATAGTGAATCACATGTGATTAATTTCCGTAACATGAATAAATGACTTGTATGAATTTCCATAAACGTGTATAACTGACTTGTATCCCCCCCACCCCTAAAACATATAAAACATTTGAAAGATTCATTAAAGGGGTATGAACTCACCTGAAATCGCATAAATCGGGTGAATCGGGTAAATCGGGTAAAAGTGTCGGTTGAGCGTTTGGTACCAAATAATGACTTGAGCACCTTTTTAGGACCCTAGATTCATATGAAATATGTATTTTACAATAAATTATACATTTTATGCCTTTCATTAAAGTATTTGGGTATTCTAGCATCGTTTCAGAGTTTTAAGGCCTAGAAGGGGTTCCCGGGAGTGGTACAAGGCCAAGAAGGATTTACAGGAGGGTCCATGAGCTCACTCCCTTGGAGTTTACGGCCCAAAGGCCCCTCCTTGGGAGTTTACGGCCGTAAGCCCCCTAGGCTTGGCCGTAAACTCATGTGGTCCTCCAAAATGCAAGTTTAAGGCCTTATTTCACTTCCCTAATTTACTAGCAAGTGTCTTGAACTAAAATGGAGGGTTTAAACCCTCATTTTGTGACATTTTGGGGAGTTTACGGCCAAGACTTGTGCTTGGTCCGTAAACTCCATTTAATCCCTCAAAATGGATGTTTAAATGGTACAACACACTTCCCTTCACCTTAGATAAATTCTAGAAGGCCTTAGATGGAGTTTTGGGACACTTTGGCATAAAAATTGGGAAGTTTACGGCCCAAGTATAGCCTTGGCCGTAAACTCTTCTTTTGGCTTCAAAATGATGTGTTTAAATGGTCCAAAACACCCTCCTACATCTTAGATAAATTTATGAAGGCCTTATGTGGAGTTTTAGGGCATTTTGGAATATTTCTTAGGTGTTTACGGCCCAAGACTAGTCTTGGCCGTAAACTCCCCTTGTTGACTCCAAATGGTGTGTTTTAATGGCTTTAAACATGTCTAAAGGTCATAGCAAATTTACCCCATGCCCTAGATGAGTTTTTGGGACTTAAATCCAAGGTTTTTGGGTGTTTACAGACTAAGCATAAGCTTGGGCCGTAAACTCCTTTTTAGGCCTCAATTTATTATGTTTTAATGTCCAAACTCCCCTAGGTAAATCCCTTAATTAGTATATGAGCTTAGAGGAAGGAAAAACGGGGTATTTGGCCAAGTTTTAGGTGTTTACGGCCTAAGGGGCTTCTTAGGCCGTAAACTCCCTTTTGTTACTTATATTCTATGATTTTTGGCCTCTAATTACAATGAAGTATGTTTAGAATAAGATAGGGAATAAATCCTTACGTTTGGAAGCCGAAATCCGCGGTTTTGGAGTCGGGTTCGGGTCTAGAGAGAGAAAGTAGTGAGAGAGAGTGAATGTGTGGTAATAGAGTGTTCAAATGTTGTTTACGCTCATTTCATATGCCTCGGGTATTGCACCCGATACACGGCTACCCGATGCTAAAGTTTAACGGGGTTAAAACTTTTTACCCGGGTGAAGTGGTTGAAAAGTAATACAACTCTATTTAGTTAAACATGGTTAACATTTACAAGTTATAATTACTTAATATAATATCATGAGATATAACTATCTAGATATTTGTTTATTGACGACTCCAAACATTACGGAAAATAGTATATAATGACGAATTCCGTTAGTGCAGACGGAATTTGTAACGGCAGTGAATTTGGGTTGTCACATCATCCCCCCGTTACGGGAATTTCGTCCCGAAATTTAGAATTCCAACATATATGTTATTACAATACTATTAAGCAAAGAGATGAGGATATTTGAGTTTCATTTGATCCTCACGCTCCCAAGTGAATTCCGGTCCCCGCTTGGTGTTCCACCGAACCTTCACGATTGGGATGCGGCTTTGCTTCGTTCGTTTTACCTCCCGATCCATAATCTCCGCAGGCTCTTCCACGAAGTGGAGGCTCTCATTGACTTAGATTTCTTCGAGAGGGATCACGAGAGTCTCGTCGGACAAGCATTTCTTCAAGTTTGAGACGTGGAAGGTAGGGTGTATGTTGCTTAGTTCGTGGGGTAAGTTGAGTTTGTAAGCTACAGGGCCGATTTTGGCGAGAATTTCAAAAGGCCCTATGTACCTTGGGTTTAACTTTCCACGCTTTCCAAAGCGTATCGTCCCTTTCCAGGGCGAGACCTTCAAAAGAGCTCGGTCTCCCACCTGGAATTCCAAGGGTTTTCTTCGTTTGTCGGTGTAGCTTTTCTGTCGATCCCTAGCGGCTTTTAGTCGCTCACGTATCTGTACAATCTTCTCGGTCGTCTCTCGGATGATCTCCGGACCAGTGAGGGCACTGTCAGGAACTCGTCCTTTAGCTAACTGAGTGTCACCCACTTCAGCCCAGCACAGAGGGGATCTGCACTTCCGGCCGTAGAGGGCTTCGAATGGAGCTGCCTTGATGCTCGTATGATAACTATTGTTGTAGGAAAACTCCACAAGAGGCAAGTGTGTATCCCACGATCTCCCGAAGTCGATCACACAAGTCCGCAGCATATCTTATAAGGTTTGGATCGTCCTCTCACTTTGTCCATCGTTCTGCAGATGGTAGGCTGTACTCATGTCCAGCCTCGTCCCTAGTGCCTTTTGCAATGATTGCCAAAATCTGGAGGTGAATCTACTATCTCTTTCTGAGATAATAGATATAGGGACGCCATGCAGTTGCACTATTTCTTTTATGTATGTTCTTGTGAGTTTCTCCATCTTGTCCGTTTCTTTTATGGGTAGGAAGTGTGCGGACTTGGGCAACCTGTCAACGATGACCCAAATGGTATCTAATCCACCCGCTGTCTTGGGCAGTTTGGTTATAAAGTCCATTGTAATCCGCTCCCACTTCCATTCCGGTATTTCAGGCTGTTGGAGGTGTCCTGATGGCTTTTGATATTCGACCTTGACCTTCGCGCACGTAAGGAACTTACTCACAAAGGTAGCGATTTCCGCTTTCATGTTCGGCCACCGGTATAGCTTTTTGAGATCCATATACATCTTATCTGAACCCGGGTGGAGTAGCGAGTGTTGTGAGCTTCCCTCATGACCAAGTCTCTGAAACCTCCATGGCAAGGAGTCCAAATTCGGTCCATGAAGTAGTAGGCTCCGTCACCCTTAACCTCCAAATTTTTATCCATTCTGCGCAGGGATTCTCCCGTCACGTTCTCAGACTTTAAGGCTTCCAGCTGAGCCTCTTTGATCTGTGTGGATAGATGCAAATGGATAGTCATCGTCAACGACTTGGTCCTTCGACCAGAATACTCCTTTCTACTCAGGGCGTCTGCTACTACGTTGGTCTTCCCCGGGTGATATCTAATTTCACAGTCGTAATCGTTAAGTAGCTCGACCCATCGGCGCTGCCTCATATTGAGTTCTTTTTGGTTCAGTATGTGTTGGAGGCTTTTATGATCAGTGTACACTATGCTCTTCGTCCCATACAAGTAGTGTCTCCATATTTTTAATGCGAAGACGACCGCTCCTAACTCGAGGTCGTGAGTAGTGTAGTTCACTTCATGGGTCTTTAGCTGTCTCGAGGCATAGGCAATCACCTTTCCCCGTTGCATCAAGACACAACCGAGCCCCTGATTTGATGCATCGCAATATACAACAAAGTCTTCTGTCCCTTCGGGAAGAGCTAATACTGGTGCAGAACATAGGGCTCGCTTTAGGGTCTGGAATGCCTTCTCCTGTTTCTCTTCCCAGTCAAATGATACACCCTTCTATGTTAACATAGTGAGAGGCTTCGCAATCCAATAGAAATTTTGGATGAACCTGCGGTAGTAGCCAGCGAGGCCTAGAAATTGACGAATTTCTGTAGGCGTCTTCGGTGCTGACCAGTTCTCAATAGCTTTAATTTTGCAGGGATCCACGTGGATCCCGTCTTCACTGACCACGTGTCCTAAGAATTCAACTCTTCGGATCCAAAACTCGCACTTAGAGAACTTCGCATATAACTTCTCAGATCGTAGCGTTTCCAGGACTCGTCGTAAATGATCTCCATGCTCTTCCTCGCTCCGAGAGTAGACGAGTATATCATCAATAAAGACGATGACGAACTGATCTAGATATGGACGACACACCCTATTCATCAAGTCCATGAATACTGCGGGGGCGTTAGTCAGTCCAAAGGGCATCACTACGAACTCAAAATGCCCGTAGCGAGTTCGGAAGGCTGTCTTCGGAACATCTTCCTCAAGCACCCGTAACTGATGATACCCGGATCTAAGATCAATTTTGGAGAAGTAACTTGCTCCTGGTAGTTGGTCGAATAGATCGTCGATACGAGGGATAGGGTAGCGATTTTTGACCATGAGTTTATTGAGTTCCCTATAATCGATGCACATTCGAAACGATCTGTCCTTCTTCTTCACGAACAAGACCGGAGCTCCCCAAGGTGAGAAGCTCGGTCTTATAAAACCCTTGCTGAGTAGTTCGTTGAGCTGACCGGATAGTTCTTGCATTTCGGCAGGCGCTAAACGATAGGGCAACTTAGCTACGGGAGTAGCTCCTGGGACTAGGTCGATTCTGAACTCAACCTGACGTTTGGGAGGTAGACCTGGAAGGTCTTCTGGGAAGACATCGGGGAATTCGCATACAACGGGAATGTCATTTGGATCTTTCACTTTCTGACTTGTGTCGACGACGTGAGCAAGAAAGGCGCGATATTCTTTACGCAAATATTTATGAGCCTGAATACTGGAGATGATACGAAGGCTCGTACCCGGTTTATCTCCATAGATCAATAGGGTTTTGTGATTTGGGAGATTCAGGCGAGAGGCCTTGTCGAAGCATAGGATATCGGCGCGATGAAGACTCAACCAGTCCATACCAACAATGACATCAAAATTTTTGATTGAGACTGGTACGAGATTAATGGAAAATGGGTGATCGTCTAACGTGAGAGTACAACCTATGTAGATTTCGTTAGAGCTTTCTGTCTTCTCGTTAGCCATTTCTACGACGAATGTTTCTTTTAGTGGTTGAGGGGTTTGTTTGAGTAATTGTTTAAAGTTTTGATTTATGAAGCTTCTTTCTGCACCACTATCGAATAAGACACAGGCAATAAGAGTTTTTGAGGAGAAACGTACCAATGACTACTGTGGGATCCACTACCGCTTCATTGTGACCGATAGCGAGTAACCTTCCAGTTCCTCCAGCATTTGCAGCCTTCGGACAGTTCCTCTTGAAGTGGCCAGCTTCACCGCAGCCATAACACGTCGGGGTCACTCCCGAACCCGGAACTTGAGTAATAGGTTTGGGAGGGGCTTTGCAAAATCGGACAGTATGGCCCTTTCGGCCGCAGTTGGAACACTGCAATTCACGGCAGGGGCCATTGTGGTCGAAAGGGCACTTGGGACACTTGGGCAAGTTTCCACTGTAAGCTTTTGGCGGGGCTGGAGCAGTTGGAGTGGCTGGGGTGGTGGCAGCATGGACCGCCACAATTTGCTGGTCCTTGGAGGCGGTTTGAGTTTTCTTGCCTTTCTTCTTATCCCATCGTTTCCTTTTTCTGTCAGATGAATCGGGTGGTGCAGTGGTTGTTGTGGTTGTTGTTGCTGGAGTGGAGGAGACTTCATGGTTAATCAGACTCTGGGCCAATTCCTTGGGACTGTCAAAAGTGGTGGGGCGTGAGGCCAGAACGTTTCCTCGATACGGGGGCACTAAACCCCAGATGTATCGTTCAATCTTCTTGCTTTCAGAAGGGATCATGTTGGGACACATAGCCTCCAAGTCACAAAACCTGGCCGTGTAAGTTGTTATGTCAGTCCCTTTCATCTTGAGGTTCCAAAGTTCTTCCTCAAGTTTCTGAATTTCGCCCCTAGGGCAGTACTCCCCTCACATGAGATCTTTTAGAGTGTCCCAGCCCATTGCATTGGCTGTGACCAAGGAGAGTGCACTGACATGGCCGTTCCACCATGACAAGGCCCTGTTAGTGAGGGTAGTAGTAGCGAACTTGATTTTGCTCTCTTCGGGGTAAGAGCACATCTCAAATACAGTTTCAGTTCTTTCGAACCATTGGGACAATGCCAGGATTCCTCTGGTACCATCGAAGAAAGCAGGTTTACAATTCATGAAGTCCTTATAAGTGCATCCCTGCACTCGTTGGTGGACTTCACCAAATCTAGAATTCCCACCGCTCGCATCACCCGAGTTCATTTAGGCCATGGCTGCTGTCACAGCCGCAGTCACTGCCGTTTGGAACAGCACTGGATCGAACTGCGGAGGAGGAGGTGGTGGAGGAGTGGTTTGAGTTGCTGGTCTTCCTCGGTTTGGACGCTTTCGAGGAGGCATCCTTCACTAGAAAGCCATGGAAATGATAGCTATAGTAAGAGTCTATTGCGAATATGAATAGAGTGTTTCATGGATTAAATCAACATAATCCAAGATCAGTATGAGAGTCATAGCAATAGAATAATCAACTGCCAATATACTGGTATTAATGATGCAACGCAAGTTCATGAAAATTGACCTAACTGTAGGTCTTACATCATACCCTAGAGAAAATGTTTGCAGTTTAGAGGTTTAACTAGAGTACTTTTAAGCTAGGAATGTTTACAGACAAGAGATCTACGGAACATAGAGAGAAAAGGCTAGTCCTTTAAACAAAAGAGTGAGGTAACAAGACGTCTTCTACTGGCGGCGGTTACTTGTTGGGCGAACCCTCAGATCCGCTAGCTGACGCATAACTTCCTGAAGGTGTCGATCATGAGTCCTTTGGCGCGCTCGGAGTTCCCTAACGTCAGCTCGGGATGCAGCCAGCTGATGATGCAGAGCCTCGTTGGTCCTCCTTGTCCTGTCCATGGCTTCTTCGAGTTGACTGATGCGAACCGTGTTGAGATTCGAGTTGGCATCTACTTCTACAACTCGACCAATAGCAGCTTGACCTTGCTCAACGTTCCTGGCAATCCTTTGGATCATGATGGGCAGAACCCGATCCGCTGATCCTCCTTCGCTTATGTTGTAGAAACTTCGGTCTCCATTGTAAGGCAAGGGCTGACCCTGTTCCTCGCTCCATCGGTGCAAGGATATGGCCTACATAGGTGTGGGGCCCTGAAATGCCGGACGAGGGTTAGGGTTCGAGGATTTAGGAGGTTGGTTGTTAACTTCTGGTTCGGAGCTCGAGCTATCCAAGAAGCCTTCAACATGATGATCATCCAAAGGGATCGGGTGATCATCGTCTGACTCCTCTTCGAGCCATCCTCCATTGCCCTGGTTCGGAAAGTATGGATCACCGGGATGGTGGAAGCCAACCATGCTATCTATGCGAGAAAGGGGAAAGGAAAGGTTAATGGACGTACTATTCTAAGATACTTATAGGATGAATCGTTATTAGTCGACCCAATACTTGCATAGTGCATACCGATTACATGTAGCCGAGGCAAGATAGTCCTTCAAATAAGCAACCCTAACTTCAGACCCCCAATCAAACAAGAACAGGGAATGAAGCAAAGGCTTCAGATTCTGAGTCTATAGCTCCCTAGTCACATGTAACCGTGGTGTATCCACTTAGCAACTATTGTCCTACTAGTAACGACCTTTTTTGTTATCACATATGTATGTTCTAGAGACATAGAATACTCCTATAGTATTCTTATGGTAACGTTATTGTGGTAGTGTTGGTAAGTTTTAGACTTGTTGCAACACCACAACCAAACTTAGGCACATGCTAGTCACTCCCAGGAAAACATAGTTGATCAGGCTACATTCCCCCCAAATGTGACTATATGTTTCTAATTCAAATTATGCTATCCAACAATCTTAATACTTTTGTTTTGTTCTAGTGGGTTTCCCATAAGTAGTGCAATATGGTAGTGCAGACTTTCTTTAGTGTTAGATACTTGTTTACTTCGGGATATTAACTTTAACTGTTGTTTAGTATTTTAGTGTGGTTATAGTGTATTTCTTGTATGTTACTGGTAGTGTGAGTAATAGAGGATCCCATGACCTTCCCGGTCATGCACAGTGTAGAGAAGTAGCGGCATCCCTGGGCCTGTACGGCTCGGACTGAAGTTATCAGTCGGGATGTAATAGCGTCCGCCCCGTATAGATCTATACATATCGCGTCGTCTTCCTGCCAGAAGACTCTGGGCATAGTGCGTAGCGAATAGAGTATCTCGTAGTGGGTTAGTGTGTTATCTCTTGATTAGTGTTTTCTCTTGTATTATAGCGTAGTAGTCTTTTTTACACTCTTAGCATGTTCTCGTATTAGCATATAATATCATTATAAAGTGTATTATAGTGTGTAGAGTAGTAGCTATAGCGAGTAATAGTGGCCTTAACTATACCTATTATAGTTAACTTAGTGTGTATGATTCTTGTCAATCTAGTGGTTTATACATTTAATGAAATGAAAATACTCGTATCCAACACAAATATATATGATATATAAGTAAGAAATCAACGACACTCGGACGGATATCAACTACCCTAAGCCCACAATCAAACAAGAATAAGAATTAAGGCGAGCTATCGGTCCTAAGTCCTTCAAGCCTTATTTATATAAATATATTGGTGTGGTTACATTTTATAAGGAATTTATTTAATAAAATCTTGTCAAAAGGGAATATTTAGAAAATTGATCTTTTATCCGAAATGGTTTTGAAGACGAAAATCCTTTTTATAAAGCATAGTGGTAAATCACATGTGATTTGAACTACGGATAGTGAATCACATGTGATTAATTTCCGTAACATGAATAAATGACTTGTATTAATTTCCATAAACGTCTATAACTGACTTGTATCCCCCCCACCCCTAAAACATATAAAACATTTGAAAGATTCATTAAAGGGGTATGAACTCAGCTGAAATCGCGTAAATCGGGTGAATCGGGTAAATCGGGTAAAAGTGTCGGTTGAGCGTTTGGTACCAAATAATGACTTGAGCACCTTTTTAGGACCCTAGATTCATATGAAATATGTTTTTTACAATAAATTAGACATTTTATGCCTTTCGTTAAAGTATTTGAGTGATCTAGCATCGTTTCAGAGTTTTAAGGCCTAGAAGGGGTTCCCAGGAGTAGTACAAGGCCAAGAAGGATTTACAGGAGGGTCCATGAGCTCACTCCCTTGGAGTTTACGGCCCAAAGGCCCCTCCTTGGGAGTTTACGACCATAAGCCCCCTAGGCTTGGCCGTAAACTCATGTGGTCCTCCAAAATGCAAGTTTAAGGCCTTATTTCACTTCCCTAATTTACTAGCAAGTGTCTTGAACTAAAATGGAGGGTTTAAACCCTCATTTTGTGACATTTTGGGGAGTTTACGGCCAAGACTTGTGCTTGGGCCGTAAACTCCATTTAATCCCTCAAAATGGATGTTTAAATGGTACAACACACTTCCCTTCACCTTAGATAAATTCTAGAAGGCCTTAGATGGAGTTTTGGGACACTTTGGCATAAAAATTGGGGAGTTTACGGCCCAAGTATAGCCTTGGCCGTAAATTCTTCTTTTGGCTTCAAAATGATGTGTTTAAATGGTCCAAAACACCCTCCTACATCTTAGATAAATTTATGAAGGCCTTATGTGGAGTTTTAGGGGAATTTTGGAATATTTCTTAGGTGTTTACGGCCCAAGACTAGTCTTGGCCGTAAACTCCCCTTGTTGACTCCAAATGGTGTGTTTTAATGGCTTTAAACATGTCTAAAGGTCATAGCAAATTTACCCCATGCCCTAGATGAGTTTTCGGGACTTAAATCCAAGGTTTTTGGGTGTTTACGGCCTAAGCATAAGCTTGGGCCGTAAACTCCTTTTTAGGCCTCAATTTATTATGTTTTAATGTCCAAACTCCCATAGGTAAATCCTTAATTAGTATATGAGCTTAGAGGAAGGAAAAACGGGGTATTTGGCCAAGTTTTAGGTGTTTATGGCCTAAGGGGCTTCTTAGGCCGTAAACTCCCTTTTGTTCCTTATATTCTATGATTTTTGGCCTCTAATTACAATGAAGTATGTTTAGAATAAGATAGGGAATAAATCCTTACGTTTGGAAGCCGGAATCCGCGATTTTGGAATCGGGTTCTGGTCTAGAGAGAGAAAGTAGTGAAAGAGAGTGAATGTGTGGTAAAAGAATGTTCAAATGTTGTTTACACTCCTTTCATATTCCTCGGGTATTGCACACGATACATGGCTACCCGATGCAAAAGTTTAACGGGGTTAAAACTTTTTACCCGGGTGAAGTGGTTGAAAAGTAATACAACTCTATTTAGTTAAACAGGGTTAACATTTACGAGTTATAATTACTTAATATAATATCATGACATATAACTATCTAGATATTTGTTTATTGACGACTCCAAACATTACGGAAAATAGTATATAATGACGAATTCCGTTAGTGCAGACGGAATTTGTAACGGCAGTGAATTTGGGTTGTCACAACTTGGGATGTCATGTTCGATATAGATAATAAGCATAAACAATACAACATAGGCCTTACTACATTATTCCGTATTTAAAGGCCTAAAATTCCTTAATCTCACATCCCAAGACATCACATCTATGCTCATTCGCCACTACCTGTATTACGAGAAACTGAGTGGGTCAAGCTTGGGAGCCTGGTGAGCACATAGGGTTTTCAACCCACAATAAATAAGTTTATTAACTTTATCAAACCAAACAACTAGGTTAACCATTCCCGTTATCCTCACATTACGTCCCTAAAACATCTAACACAAGGGACCTAGTCTAAGGACTTTCATCGGGATGGACACTACTGCTAAGTGGATTCCTTAGCAATAAATGTCCTTAAGGAAACCATGTGGGGAGAGGAGTACACCTGGTGAGCACACAGTTCAAATAAACACCTACAGGTTGTGAGACTGCTAGCGTTCCACTGGACTGTCTAGAATAGTCTGTGGTCGTCATCTATACTCCGCTAGATGACTGGATCATCAATAACATCTATAAAGAGGCCTCTCATTATTTTATTTTGTCACACAACAACTATTACATCTACCCATGTTTTACCTAACACATTTTGTACATATAAAATACATATACATTTTATATCATTTTAAAAAAAATGTATAAAATCGTTAATCCAACATAGATAGAAAGTATACATATAATATGAACACACAGCACGTAATTTATATAAAATACTTCATATCTATGTGTAAGCTGAAAGTAACTATGTATTCACTTGAAAAGGTGGTGAATCTGAACTCAGACAACATTTCGCTTCTTAAGAATAATTTCCTTCGACGAAACCTAATATTATTAGCACTAGATTTTAATCTATTATTCACCGAGACTAATTAATAGTCTAGCTATTATTACTATTATATAAGCGTCAAACAATACTTATATAACCCATAATAATAGCTCAAATTCTTATTATAAGTTACTAATAACGTTACTATACTTAAATGAACGATATATTAAGAATAACATAGGCGGAGCTCACTTACATCAGGTTTTATAGAAAACCGGGCTTTGCTTGGAGCAGCATTCCCGAGCTGAAAAGCTCTTCTTTTCGGAGCCGTCGAGCACTCCGGGGCTTTCGCCTCGTGCTAGGGAGGTTCCCTAAGCTCTTCGGGGGGGGGGGGGGGGGGGTCGGGGCTTGAGAGAGGTTCTAGAGAGAGAGAGAGAGAGAGTAAAGAGAAGAAAGAATGGGAAAGGTGTGAACAAAATGAGGCTGGGAGAGGTTCTATTTATAGGGTGAAAAATGGCTGAACTTGGTGCCACATGTCCCCATCTAGTGGCAACACTTGGAGAGAAAGCAATGACCAAGATTGTGCCACATCACCCATTTTCGTACAGCACACTTCCGACTTCTAAAATCCGTAAATTTCACATACGACCTCCATTTTTGACGTTGTTTATATCCTCGCGTAGGTAAGAATAAGATCTACAACTTTCATTTTGACTCCGTCAGCTAATTCCCGACCGATCTTAAATTTAACAGTACGAGGAGATTATACTGTTAAATGTCCACGTAAAATTCATAACTTCTACACACGGACTCCGTTTTCGTCTGTCCTTTTACCGTTGAGTTCCTATTAATGAGATCTTAAAATTTAATTTAGGTTGCGTACGCTCAAAACCGCTCGAACTAAAATTCGAGTTTCGGGTCGTGCACTACTATGCTAAATCTTAGAAAAATCATAACTTCCTCATACGAAGTCAGATTTGGGCGTTCTTTTTATGGACGCTCTCAGATTATCATATTCTATGACTTTTGTTTAGATTTCTAAGGCTAAAAAGTCATCTACCTTAAATTCACTATTTACGTGTCCCGGTGTCGTGCCGGTATTGCTGTAAAACTTTGATGAGCCATAACTTCTTCTTTATAACTCGGATTTCTGCGTTCTTTATATGTACAGAACCCTTGTAACATATACTAAAAATCGGTTGAGATTTAGTCCTTCTATATAATATTCCATCAAAAACTCATTTTTGATGCTCATCGTCTCTAAATTGACCAGCCTGGATTTGCGAGCGTTACACATTAACACTACGAACATACTAAGAAAGGTTCCATTTACCCTACAAAAAGGGTTTTTCATTCACACTACACGTAAACTTGTTAAATCAGGTTGTGAGGCACTACTTCATTGTACTCTTAGATTACTGGTAAAAATCTAGTAATTATAACTAGTGTCTCTTGTAAGGAGAGTGTGATACTTGTATATAGATCTATATTGGGATTGACAACCCACTCCTAAGCTGCTTGCAACAACTAGACTGGCAGGTCTACGGTGACAAATGTCATAACATTTCGACGCCTGAATAACATCGTAATAGGTTACTATGTCAATAATATGGTTATAATAACTCACATAAGGAAATAAGAGCACATATAGTTTATGGAAATTTCTGCATTCAAAAGGATTTTATTTATTCAAAACTGCATACACTATTATAAGTATGGAAAAATACTTGTACATTTCGGTCTTTGAGTTTTAAGACTGCAACTCATTTTATAAGGAAAATATTGGATTGTCCTTGAGCATACACTACATTTACAAAGAAAGGTTTTCAACTCTATATACAAAAGCATATGCACTCACCAACTTAATTGTTGAGGCTCTTTCAAAATTACTTGTATTCTCATGTAATCAATAAAAACAGGCAACTATCAAGATTTTGAGGATGGAACGCTACGACATCAGATAAACTCTTTTAATCATTATATTGTAATAGATTTTGAAACATGTAACTCATTAAACAATGTAACTTCCTCGATTATATATGTGACGGTTGTAATTACTTTTATCACTATTATACTAGTTGTTATGATACTATACATGAAGTCCTCCGCCCCCAGACGTTTCCGCCATCCTTGGTTTGAGGGTGTGACAGATTGGTATCAGAGCAATGTTTATAGTGAACTAAGTACATCGAACCACATAAGATATACAAACTATAAACACAATGGGACTAAGACTCTCTAACTAGACATTTTCATACAACTATAGATTTAAAATAAATAGTATTTTTATGAAAAGTATAGGTACATGCATACATGCAGGTATAGTGTCGTAACTATGAAAACACAAAAAGTAAAATGGATGAGTTGTACACTATTAGTATGCCTTAGGATACGTAATCAATTATGGGAGGAATATAGCCTGATCAGCTATATTCATCCGAGAAGTGACTAGCATATGCTGGGGGATAGTCGTGGTGGGCAACAACTCTAACAACCTACCATCTCCTATACAAGAAATGCACCAAGAACCAAACAAAATGTTTAAAATACTATAGGAGTATTTTATGTTGTTATAGCACAATATTTCTAGATTCCTTATGTGACTCTTACACCCCTATTCTCGCACAGACGTCATGGAAGGATTCCACTTACCGGGAGACCCCTACTTCACGAATCTAGGAAACGGGGGATGGATAGAGGATGAATCCAAATAAGACCCTGAGGAAGTATTCGAGGAAGAGCCCAAAGAAGATCCCAATGAGGACCCCAAAGAAATCGAAGTGGAAGACGAATTTGAAGAGGAATAACAGGAATAAGAAGATGAAGAGGAGTCAGAAGAGGAGCCTGAGGTTATCAACCCTCCTTATGTTGCCAGGGTTCCCACGAACTTGGATTCAACTATAATGGACCTACACCTCGTTGGGTAGCAGACATTGAGAGGTGGAGTCGTCACCAGCGACAACTTTCACCTTTTGGCGAGCAACGAGGATACTATGACCTCAACCATGCAGGACCAGCTGACTGAGCCCTCCCAGTTGTGATCCAGTGAATCACGGACCTTGAGGATCAAAATTGAGCATCGGTGAACCGAGTTCTGGAGCTGAGTGCTACTATTGAATCCACCAACGTGCATACTAGAGATTTTGAGAGAGACTAGTATCCTATGGACCGAATCGTTGAGGATCTTACCACCACTCGGGCGGAGGTAAGGGAGTATCAGGAAAGGCACTTCGCTCTCGTGGAGAGAGTGACTGCAGCCGAGCGTCGGTTAGCAGAACTACATGGCGCCTCAACTTCGTCTCAAGGACCGCAGGGGATTGGTTGCTGTGAGTATGGTTCATACTACTCACAAATCTTCATAGATTAGGTTTACGAGTATGTGTTGGTGCTACTCTTCTCTGTGTAGGTTCAACCCTATGATTAAGTGATTACACTCATCGAAGGATCGTAATGCTGTCAAAATTTTTCCTTGCATTGATGTGATGTAGACCCACATCAAGGTCAAATGTTCCAAACACTATGTTCTAAAATCATAACAACGAAATTGGCATGCATATTATATTTCATTGGTAGTGTTACCACTAAATTTATAACAGTGTATATCGTTACTTATGGTAAGTCTACAACTACTTAGTGTATGCAATAACATTGTATTTAATTAAGATTCCATCTATTTAGAAATGGTGGTTCCGCTTTAGGTCTTGTTACTTGTTTGGTTGTGGGCTTAGAGCAGATCCATTAGATTCAACAATCTATTCAATCTTAATTACACATAACAAGCATACACTAAGCGGCTGTAGAAGGACCTAGTATGGATCAAGTCATAAGATTTCATTAAGTCAATACTCTTGAATTCATAAGTTCAAACATATGGACTTCCATTATGAATTGCACACAAGTACTTTAAAACTCGGAACATAACACATACAATTTAGTTCAATAATAACCGACTTAACACTGCTTCTAAAGGCTTACCAACTTTTCAAATTTGTGGCAAAGATATGTCACCGCGAAAAAATCTCAGGCCTTCCCACAACGCACCACCACCACCTCCGCCACCATCTCTGCCTCTCCCGGTGGCAAATGCAATGATTCGGTATGACTTTAAGACCCTAATGCTAGCAGAATATTGCCCAAGGGGTGAAGTCCAGAAATTAGAACAGGAACTTGTTGGGTTTTGAGCATTCTAACACTCCTATGGTGTACATACAACCCTAAATACCTTGGATCTATGTTTTCTTTTTTATACACGCAAAATATCAATTTCCAAGGTATTGTTCTAACTAGCATAATATAAAGTACACATAATATAAATTCTAGTAGAATTACATACCTCTTGGTTGGTGCTTGATTCCATAGAGCTCAAGAGCCTAGTGCCCCAAGTGTGACACCTCAAATGGTTCACACAACACCATGAACATTTGGAATAACTTGAGAGAAAATGCACACTTGATGAAATCGGCTTGCCCTCTACATACACACATAGTGGCCTATTTTTTCACAAGAATATGATGCTTATATAGTTGTTACAATTAGGGTAAACCCTAATTGTCATGGCTTTCCATTTCCTTGGATCCATGGGTTCAAATACACCATGGAGCAATCATGGAGTATCCTATGGGTTTTAGCCCAGCTTGATAATCCATGGAGTCTTAGCCCACTATACAAGTATGGATGATTTACACAATCAACCCATATATTTAATTAGACTTCTTTTGATCACTTAATTAATTCTAGATTAATTCTTGATCGACACTAATTAAATAATCTTATTAATATGTTAGAACTTATAATATATTAATAAACCTTAAGTGTTATTTCTCCCATTTTAGTTTATCCAAATGCATGATGCCATGCAACCCAAATGGACCATGCCGAGTCGGGTCAAGTATATACCAATTATAGTTATGGACTTAGACACTAATCCAATAGTCTCCCACTAGGATAAGTCTAATAACTATTATTGCAAGTACGCCTTCACAACCTGACCAACAATCGTAGCTCTTAAAAGCCGATGCCGAACTTTGAACAAATCAATGATACATCCACTAGATAAGTGATCATATATTCCTCCATTCTAGATAACATATGGACTGAGACATGGGTTATAATCAATCTCTATATCCATTTGTTGTTTCCTGATGTCTAATTTATGACGACCGACTAATTGAACAAATCAAATCAGTCAGGGCTTGGCCAAGCACTTATGGGTGTCATCACTAAATCATCGAGGGGCCCACAAATATCACTTTTATCCCTTTAACGGTAAAAGGAATGGATAAACTTCGACTCATATGCCTATAATGACTACTTGTTGAATCATACACAAAGGAATGTTTTATAACATCGAGTTACCAGTGCGTTTTCGTGCAATCAATGTATAACCAACTAATATCTCTAGGTTTGAAGAACAGAAGATATTATCGTCTCATGATTCACTGGTGATAAAATCCATGAAGTGATTCAAATGAGCGTGGGTTTAATCCAATACTCAGAACTTATGAGCAATCATGAATGTTGTAGCAACCATTTCTATGTCTAATGCACATTAGACAAATCTTACAAGCCAAATTCATGACATTCTTGATTCATATCTGCTTCCAACATATAACCAACTGTGGATGGTTTGAATAACTTAGTTATTCTGGAAGAACGGCATAGTTATTCTGGAAGTCAAAACATGCAAAGTGAAACACAAGAATAATACCTAATCCTATATGGTCCCAAACTCTTGAGTGTAAAGAAAAACATCTTTTATCTAAGCACCATATTGATTACACATTATTCATTGTTTCAATTTATCAACTTAATACTTGAATTAAAACAGTAGTGATGCCATGCTCCAAGTATGCACACTATGTTTGTCTAAACAATAGTTATGTCATACTCCAAGTATGCACACTATGTTTACATATGGTCCTCTCTTTGTAAAACAGATCGATTGACATCATTTCAATGATGCTTATTTCACAAATCCAATCCTTATTGTAAATGTAAGAGTACCAAACTCTTGCCATTTACTATAACTTGTTAGATTCTAAACTTATATGCAATGATCCCCTTGTAATGACTATACACAAAGTCACAAAGACTTGGCAACATATATTACATAGTATTCTAATGGAAAGCAATCCCATGGAAATGAAATCTCAAATTTAAAGTACATTCCTTTAAACATCCTTCTTTGCATTAAGTTTTCTAATCTTACACAGATTCAAAGAATAACTTCCACCTATGGAAAAAATTCCACATTACCATTTTGACTATCACTTCTGAACAAGAGTTGCCTCTTTTCAGAATATGTCAATATGGTCCTAAGTATATACTTCCAATTTTCCGCGAGCATCCAATCTTTGGTAAACCTCAGATTGTCCTCGACAATTGTTTAATCATTTTAGTTATATCCAGTTCTATTCCTTTTTCCCTCCTAATGTCCTAGGCATTTGGAAAATTTAGAATGGATAAATATTATAGCACATGTAATCAAACCAATACCCAAAGCATATGGGACATGATTCATGCTATAAATTTTTTATTTTCCATGTTCTCACGATTCGAACTATGAAGAGGTATGTCGTAATCATATTCAAATTTTGAGAACGCAACATATATAGAATTTCCTTATGTTGAACCATTCCAACATAACATTCATATATATCCTTGACTAAAGTTGATTAAAATCTCAATCTAAGCTTGTAGAATTGGAATGAAGTATAAAATCCTCTCCCTTAATTATAGGAAAACAACTTTTCAAAGTGAATTGAAACTTTTGTTTTCTATAATTAACATTAATAACTGCAACTTAATCATCATGCTCCCACTAGCATAATGATTATTATCTTACTAGCATAACACTTATGCTCCCACTAGCTTTGACATGTACTCAGAAATCAGCTGGACTTTTAGAAAAAAAATACTTTATTGACTTTCTTACCAAAGTTCAGATTTCTGATACGAGATGCTTTGATAAAATTTTATCAAAATCATACACCTTTCCTTAGATAGCACACATGTTTTTCTAAACCTTTTACCATTCTCACTAGTTAGTGTGCAGGTTAACCACACACACTCCACTAATGACATGAGAATGCAAATATCACAATTGCTATCCACTTAAATCTACTTAGTGAAAGAGTTTCCTCACCATCATCTCCATGAATCGGAGAGAAACCATATGACACTTTTGATTTTATGGTGTAAGTGTTCCTATACATGTGAATTTGTCATAACCATAATCACCAGACAAGGTTAATGGCAAATCCAAACACATATGGACTGAACTTGTTCAATTTTAATTTCTTGCCACCAGGCAGCACAAAGACCTACCATTGCTTCCAAGTTGTTATGCAACCATTTGAGATCTCTCAGAACTCATATCCAATGCCAACTTTAACTGGAATGGGCACAAAAATATGATATGTCAACACGATAGGTTACAAACCTCAAGTCGTGGGCTAGTGACTAACAATACTCTTGATTAGTTCCTAAAACTATTTCATGATCTTTTAGACTCCCGCTGTCCTCTTGACAAATAAGACTCTCTTGCCAAATATTTAAGAGATAGTGTGGATTCTATTAAAGACAACCACTTCACACTATTGGTCGTAGTTGGTGTTTGTTTTATCCAAAACATCACAACTTACCAATTTTAAATGTACAAGAGTAAGAAAACATTCTTACTCTACATTTGAAAAGTGTTATAAACTTTCTAAAGATCATGTCACTCAAGTTACAATCTTGGAGTATGACTCTAAGATTTTTATTTTGGAACGAAGTATGATTTATCTTTTGATTTAACCATTTCAACAATTCATGATTCTTCTCCTTAGCCAAACGAATGCACTAAGGTGTCCTTAAAGGATCAATTGTAATATGGTTTCATAATCACTAAGATAATCATAAAACAATATACTCAAGCACTCTCCCATCTATTCAGATTGGAGAAACTTTTATCTTTCTGCCTTATTTGATTCTTCTAATCCGTTCTGTCATGCATTGAAACTTTTCCAATGTTTCAGAATTACTCTTAAACTTGTAAGCATAACCATATTTACTAAGCTTTAGTAAATCATAATGAATAATCTTATCAACCTTTGTGGTGGACCTGATCAGCACATAAGCAAGTGTACTCAATCCTTTAGTCCTTCACTTGACTCACATGTACATGTGAACAATGAATTAGTCTTAATTTCCCAAAGATGAAAAATTCTCATTCATCATACAATACAAGTTGCATGATTCCAAGTTTCTATCCTACTGAAACTTTGATGATGAGAATCTTTGCTTATTTGGTAAATTTAGACACTACCACAAACGAAAGAATCAAATCCATTTTCCAATATTGCTAGCAATGGAATTATATGAGCAACATTTTTTCACAAATGCCATTGTAAGGATACATAAAATAAATAAAATTAAAACATTTTTCTTTTATTTTAGAAGTTTGCGGAAAAACTTATCCTTACAATCCATATGAAAACATTGTTGTTATGTATTCCTAAGCAATATACCATAAATCTTAAGCAACAACTCAAAATTCTGATCATCAAACCATGCGACCTAATCCATCAATTCACGATCAGAATCAACATAATCATACTTTAAGCTTCCTTTGGTCCTTCCAAAGCATCAAAATGTAATTACATCATGCATTAACAATCTCAAAAGGAGACTTAATAGAGTTAGATGATGGAGTTTACCCGAAGCAAAGTTAAACTTTTTGACTTTTACCATCCTTATGAAATTTCAGGTAAATTGGGCAGCTTCGCAACCAATGTCCCTTTTATTGGCAAAAGAAATATATATGGACTCTTTGGAAATGGTATACGGGACTATCACATACTTAACCTTTCCCTTTACCATTAGATCAAACGACTTGACCATGGCCGATCCCTTTCAATTAGGAAGATAAAGTTTTTCTTGACTTCCAATGTCACCTATGTCAATGTCCAAATAGGTTTGGGAAGTAGATCTTTCAATCTAATTTGCTTTACCAATGCTCCAAATCATTGTTGATTTAGCATCATCAAGCAAATAGATAAGATCATTAAGGGCCATGTCGTGATCTGTCATCAGGGAGTGACTGAAGAACCAAGTCAACATCCAGCTACCTTGAGACTTCGACACCCGACTCTCCCGGCTTGTCAATATGTGACTTATCCTCTAAGATATAAGCACATATAGACTTTTCTTGCTAATAGGGATTGAGTAACTTTGAACTTATCAAGTCTTGAAACTTGTGGGATAGGGAGATTTATTGGAGGAGGTGGAGGATGTGACGTATGATTTCCAGTCCCACTAATGCACAACAGAGAGATTAATCTTTCACCTTGGTTGCCATTTGGGATATCATCTTCATTAGGAAGCTTGTTCCTAAAGATTTGGGAAGATCATAGTTGTTTAAAATAGATATTTACAAGGGAGAAATTGAAGTTTAGTTGAACTAAAGTCCTTAATATAACACCCAATATGAAATATTAAGGCTAGGACCCAACAACCTACTTATAACTGGAAGAGGGATGCCGTAATCCAAGTTATAAAATAGTTGAATGCAAGTAAATGACGATGTACCAATTTCCACCATGAAAAAAGAAATATAATTAAGTTTTAATTGGATTTGAAACTCCAAGATCTTTTGAGATACATTGAACTTTCAATGGCATGTTTGAATCTCGATTGTGCCCTCTCAAGTTTGCGACTGGGATGTCAAGGATCACAAACAAGGTGTGAATAACCATGCAAATATACTTGGTACGCTTAATATTTATCACCTAATCGATGTGCCAGTTAACAACACACGCTCCACCGATCTATGATAAATTTAATTTACCCTTTGCGACACTTTGTTCAGTCCCAGGTTAGGGTGCCGTTTAACCACACACGCTCCACTAACGACTTAACAAAGGTGCAAACTGCAATTTCATGGGTTAGCACCATTTCACATTTTTCTAAGTAACTAAGATTGGGAATTTATAAGTGTTTAGTTACTTAGTCTTTATCATTATACATTTAACAAGGGGAGAATTATAGTCCTATCCTACCCGTTCGGCTAACGACACTCCACCAGTCAAGGAAGCAGTGGGTGAGAGTGGACACCCATTAAACTGCAATTTTATAGGCAGTAACCTTATAGTTCTCATATAGACCGGCTTCGTGAATGAGACCTACTAATGGTAAGACTGACTTATTCTTATACATACATATAATAATTAAACTCTTAATATTATAGAAGTATACGGTTTGAATTTTAAAGTTTTAAAATTCTAAGGTTTTAATTTGGAATTAAAGTATTAGGATGTAAGACTTTACAAATTCCAAAACTAGAGGGCAAGTTTTGAAACTATTCAAGACTTTTTGTTTTATAACTTATGAGTTTAATGTACATTAAAATGAAGACTCTTCATTTTATGTAACTCCTTATTCTTTAATAACATCTTTTAAAGAAGTGACTCTTTAACATCCATAACTTGAGCACAAGTTATGGAGTCATAAAAACAATTTAATGAATAAGACTCTTCATTTTGTGTAACCTTTGGCAATAATTATAAGTTTTAAGATTCATAAATATGACTTTTCATATAACTTGAAGAAAAGTTATAAAAACATATTTTATGAACTTCTTTTAAATCAATATGTATTGAAAACAACTAACACATAATATTTTTATTAATCTAAATCATCTTACAAACAAGGTAACACAAAACAAAGGAAACAAACTTTTTGGTAATCCATAACTTGAGGACATGTTATGGAGTCCATACAATTACATTAGGATCAAGAATTACACTAACAAAACAATTTGCACATAATTCATATGATCTAACAAAAAGTCACAAGAATGAATATTCAAAATCAACAATTTTCAAGAATTACATAAAAATATATAAACTTGAAACTTTGATTATATCATTGAAATTGGTTTAACATAATCATTACCACATTAAAAAACAGGTTTTATAAGTCCAAAACAGTCAAAGGTAATGATTGTAGTGTCACAACTAGAAATTTTTGGTGCCTTGTAACTACAACACTTATGACAACTATGAATTAAAAACTTGAAAGCATGCATGATGCTTACTCTATAACAACTAAATTTCAGTCAAACACTTCATACAAGCACTACAAATAGTCAACAAATAATTGGAAACCCTAAAAGTCCTTGTTTAAGTCCATTTTTGGTTAGGATTTCCTTATTGGGCCCAATGGGCCAATAAGCTTCCAATTTGACTATCTTGGGCTTAGAACTCTTAAATGGTCTCTAATTGGATCGACTTTTATTTATTTTAACATTTTGGGCAATATTGGGCCTAGAATGAAATAAAATACCCAAATGGACCTTATTGGGCCAAAAACAAAATTTAATAGCCCTAATGGGCTATAAAACTCATATTTTGGTGAATTTTGGGTCGTGAATTACTCTAAAACGGCCAATGGGCCGAAAACCATTAACTTGGGCTCCATATTATGGATTTAAACACACAAGGCCCAAATCTCCATCTCTCTTCCCTATCTCTCGGCCCAAACTACAAACCCAAGAAGAAGGGTTGACTTTGCTTGCCACATCATTTTTATTTGGTGGATAACTAAGTATTATACTTCAAATATCCAAGTCCTCTCCCATACTTCCATGCAACCTCACTTCTCTCTTTTTCTTCTCCCTCTTCTTTTTCCTTTCGGCCGAGAGTCTCCCAAACACACACACACTTCACAACAAAATTCTCTCTAAACCACTCAAGAATCATCCACTCTTCTTTATACAAAAATCTGAAAAATTTGGCTTGAAGTCTAAGGATTTTCATCAAGAAACACATCATCTAAGGTAAGTTGATGTTAAATCCGTGATGTAGCTACTTCATTTCATCAAAAATGTTTTCTAAATCCATTCAATCTTGTGATCTTGCACCTTAGAAGCTCTTTAAGTTCGAGATCTTCCTAGAAAGGTTGCTAAAGCCGAAAATAGCAACAAACTCTTCTCTTTTCTTCTTCAAAACCGAAACTACAACTCAAGGTGAGTTTCATACCCCCCTTTCTTTTCGGTTTTTATGAGTTTTATGGGGGAGAATACAAGAAAATGTGTATATCTATGTGTATATGAATGCTATTTGTGATTTGATGCATGTATGTGTGTGTTATCATGTGTTTTGTGATGATTATGATACCAAAAAGGGGTGTAAACCCGAGATCTATGACATGAGAAAGGAAACAAGCATAATCTAAGCTATCTTAAACTAAACAAGTCAAGAAAAAATGGTTTATAAGGTCATGATGAACATATTCTAATATAAAACACGTTTTTGGGCTTAAATTGTCAAAAATACAAATCTAGGGGTACAAATCAACAAGTCACGGATTCTTGAAGGTTAAAAAGGTCAAAACGTTTCCTACAACTATTTTTCTGAACTTTAGGAAATTCAAGGGACTTAAAATGTAAATTTTAGGCCTAATGGGCTATTTATGGGCTTTTCGGCCCAATAAGCCTCAAAAAATGCGAAAATGATAAGTTGAGGGGCTGGAAATGTAATTTCCTGTAAAACAGGGGTAATTACCATAACAAAATGTTTATACAGGTCAAAAATGCGTTTCACTAACAAAATGGACCAAAAATGTAAACTTTTTAGATTTTGGGCAAAAACTGTAAAAGTTGTGAAAAATGGGTTCCTAACCGAGAAACACTATTCTGGAGGGGCTGAAGCTGTCAACAAAGTAAATTTGGGGTTAAAATCGTGTTTTCATCAAATAAATATTACAAAAGTGTCAAGAAAAGGGTTTTAAGGACTAAAAATGAAATTCTTTTATATAAAAAGGACTAAAAGTGTTATTTTATATAAGAAGGGTAGTGAAAGGGTCAAATTCCACTTTCAAACAAATTAAATCATCAATACAAAATACAAGATCCAATACTATAGACGAAACGGAAAACAAATACACTCTCAATAACAAATATCGTTACAAAACGAATTGATTCGGTCTAGAATCAATAACAAAACAATATCATAAAACCAAAGCATTTCAATAAACACACGATAACTATGATGAGTTAACTTACAAAATTTGGCTTGAAAGTTTCAAATCATGCATGTTGGGCCTTGCTAGCCCAATAACATGATCCGTGGGCCCGAAGGGAATACGCTTACGTGTTGGTGGGCATCCTATGTCCCAATTCCATGTAAAAGGACTTTCAATAGCTATAATGTGCTATTGGGCCCTGGTGGCCCATTAGTACTGCTAGTGAGGTCGAGAAGTCAAAGGCGAGTTGGGCCAAGTATCTTTCGCATTCCCGATAGCCTTGAATAACTCATGGAAATAAAGGGACTTCGTACTCTCCTATCTCCTCGGTTGTTGGGCTTATGAGAAATCAAAGTAAACAGATTCAGGACGATAAACAATAGTAATCAGGGTGGGTGGATTAAGTGAGTAGTAACAGCCGACGCCTTTAAGGATCGTTCGTAATTTGTAGTTATAAACTAGTCATTTTCTTAATGGGTGATTATAACAACTCATAAACCACAATTAATCCAACGCCACCCGGGTAATAAAAAACAATCGGCATATCGGTATAACAATAAACAAGTCATGTATTTTACGTATTGGGAAAACATCGGGTATTCCTGGGAAGTTCAACATTTTCACTTGCGTGATGTATACAAAGGTTCAACAATTATACATGTTTTGAAAATCAACAAGCATATATTCACGAATCTTCACACTTTTTACAAACAAATACTCTTTTAAGAAAATATCGGATTTTCTGGGTTTTACAAACTACACCAAATCATTTACCATAACAATACTTATGAACTCACCAACATTTCATATGCTAACGTTTTTCAAAATAACTTGTACTCTCAGGTAACAGGTAAGCTGAAGAATAAGTACCAAGTAATGTCATGGTGTTTTGCTTAGATTATCTGTCAGACAATTTATCTTATGAATTTGTAATGTCTAAAACAATGTACTGAATGTAAACAATATCAGTTGTAATATTTCAATGCATGGTGAAGAATTATGTTATGATTCATGTATATTCATTGTGATGGTATTCAATTTAAGTCACAAGAGCCCTTGGACGTTTCCGCTGTCTGGTTCGGGGGTGTGACAGGTTGGTATCAAAGCTTTGTTTATAGTGAACTACCATATCTAACCACACATAGATATGCAACTATAAACCAAAAAGAGGGACTAACACAACTCTGAACAAAACAAGTAAAACATAACGATACAAACATCTTTGCTTGTGTGAATTAGGAAACATAACATAATATCGAACCAAACAAGATAATACTAGCATCTCAGTTAAGCCAGGACTGTTCATGGTCGTATCAAAGAGTGGGTGTAGCCTGATCAACTACATTCCCTCCAAAGTACAACTATCACATGTCCCGAGGAAGTCGTGATGGTTAGGGAACCTAAAAACATACCCCTTTATCACCAAGAAGAGAACATCAGCCCAATCTATACAATAGTTGTAGAGTCATAGGAGTAATGATAGTTATTCGTATACCTCCTCTCAGTCGCTATGGAAGGGGAGCAGCAGGGCATTCAGTTTCATCAGGTCTTAGTGGCTCATGGTATGATTGAAGATGAGCCTGGAGGAGATCAAGAGGAAGCACATGACATTGGACCTGAAGTGGAACAGGACGAATACATGATAGTTGATTTCGATTATGATGAGCTAGACCAGGAGCCAGACGAAGAAAAGGGTGTAGAGGAGGCGTGTAGTGAGCCTCACCAGGAGGAAACCGCATGAAACTTCTGCATGTTTCAAGGGGTGGATACAGACTATCTACGCTCTCTCGAGGAGGCAGTTATCAGCTTGAAACTTCAACTTATTATGACCAAGGCAAGGGTTGTGCGAGCCGAGCGAAAAGTAGAGGTAATTACCCAAGAGGTGGATGAACTGGCTGAACTTCTGGCGCGTCACCTCGACGATTGAGCGTCGTCGTCATCCTTAATAATAGGACCTACTCTACTACCTGCTATATAGGTTCCACCGTACGAGGGACTAGCTATACTCGTCTTTAGTACTAGTACTATGATCTGTGCTATGTATCCCGACTCTATGTTTAAGTGATTACACTACTCAAGGAGCCGTTATGATGTCGAACTTGTACCGCTTATGTATGCTCTTTCGAGCAAAATTTTCATGTATCAAAGTGCGGTTAATAGTAATGGAAAGATCTTATGTGTTTACCGTGATGTTTTAATCTGCTATGTGTTACATATCTATGATTGTATGCTAAATTGTGAAATTACTTAAGTTTGTGCCACACACCTAGTTTATAGGATCACAACCCCACAAAAACCACATACACTCAACATCTTTCCGTTCCACGATAGAAAGATGCCTCAACGACCCACTCGCAGAAACCCTGGGCCAACCCCACCCGAAGTCGACCCAGCTGCATTCCAAGCAGCTATATTTGCTGCGGTCACCACAGCGATGACAAAAATTCACCAAGGGAACAATGGAGGAGTCAACGGGCAAGGGGCTGGAAGTTCAAACAACGATATGAACCAAGGACCTACCAAAACATGTTCCTACAAAGACTTCACCAACGCCAAACCACGGACCTTTAACGACACTGGAGGAATGATCACCCTGAAACGATGGATCGAGAAGGTGGAATCGGTATTTAAGATATGCAATTGCCCTTAGGAGATGAAGGTGAAGTTTGACGCATGCACTTTCGTTGACCAAGCGCACTTAGTGGAACGGACACATGGAAGCCATGACACTCCCCGTAGCCAATTCCATGCCATGGGTAGAGATGAATGATATGCGGATGGCCGAGTACTACCCTCGTGGCGAAATTCAGAAAATGGAACAGGAGCTGTGGAATCTCACAGTTCGAAACGCTGACATAGATGCATACATATCAAGGTTTAGCGAACTGTCTCTGTTATGCCCCGACATGATCACCTCAGAGGGAAAGAAGATCGAACGATTAATTTGGGGACTAACCTCCCCGATCCAAGGAAACGTGATAGCTGCAAATCCCGAAATTTTCGACAGTGCCAAGAGATTGGCCAAGAAGCTGTACGACCACAACAACAAGAAGGGTGAGAAGCCGGTGGAGGCTGAAGGTAAGAAGGACACCGACTACAAAAATGGGAAGAACAACAAGAGGAAGGGACGTCAAGGCTCCGATTACATCCAAGAAGCAGCAAACAGTGGCAGCTAATGTTGCAACCACACAAGTTGCACCCACACCACATGCTCCAGCCTCAACTGCTCTAAGTGCTCCTAGGCCTTATTCCGGTAATCTTCCTAAGTGCAACAAGTGTGGCCTCCATCACAATGGAGAATGCAGAGAGATGCAGTGCACCATCTGCAATCGGAATGGGCACACAACGAAGTACTGTAGGACGTACCCTCCTTAGAACCAACAACAGGGAAACAACGACAACAATAACCGCAACAATAACACCAACAATGGCGGAAACAATGCAGGACCTAGCCACACCTGCTATGGATGTGGGAGGACTAGGCATTTCTGTCGAAACTGCCCCAACAACAACAACAATCCCGGAAATGGGGGAACAAGAAGGGTGTTGACCATGGGTCAGGGAGAAGCGGTTCAGGATCCCGCTGTCGTTACCGGTACGTTCCTCGTAAACCACACTTATGCATGCATCCTATTTGATACCGGAGCAGAATGAAGTTTTGTGAGCAATAAGTTTAAGCATTTGTTAAAACAACCACCCCAAAAGCTCAATGAAACCTTTACGGTGGAAATGGCCAATAGGAAAACAGAATCCACTAGGGAAATCTATATAGGATGTACCCTAGTCCTGAATCAAGACGTCTTTCGAATAAATTTAATGCGTGTTTCCATTAGGAGTTTTGATGTGATTATTGGCATGGACTGGTTAAGCCCCCACCATGCTAAAATTATGTGTCACGAGAAGGATGTTCGCCTTCACCTTCCAAATCATGAAACCCTAGTTATTTACGGAGACAAACCCAACACGAACCTTCGTCTCATCTCGTGTGTCCAGGCACAGAAACATCTGCGAAAGAACGATTTGACGTTCTTGGCGCACATAGTGGATAAAACCAAGGAAGAGGTTAACATTTAAGACATTCATGTAGCATGTGAATTCCCAGACATATTTCCTGAAGATCTTCCTGGAGTACCCCCAGAAAGACAAGTCAAATTTCGAATCGATCTTGTCCCAGGAGCTACTCTGCTGAGAGAAAAACTTGGAGACACACTTGAACAAACGTTAGTACAATATATTGCGGAATAGAATTAATCTCAAAGGATCAAAATCTCAACAATAATATAGTTAGATAGTTAGATAGTTAGTTGCGGAAAGTAAAGAAATGTAAATGACAACAATTGTTATATCAAGAATACACTTAAACTGATTCATAACATGAATGCATTCACTCCAAGTTAGTAAGTGAGATCAAGTTTAGTTATGAAGTCTAGAAGACTTGCTCTAAAGAGAGGTTATATTCAAGTAGCAGTTTGAGTGTGAAGAGTAATAAGATAGAGAAATGAAGAAGATATGAGAGATGATTAAAGGAGAAATCTAGTGTATTAAGAAGTTAAGAAGCGTAGTAAGAAGTTGTTTTGATACAAGAGAATGAGTCTATTTATAAAGACTTTGAAACAAACTACTCTATAAATAGTCGTGCAAGGCATGCTGGACAATAGAGTACATTACATAAGATAAGTAAAGCAAATAACTAAGACTGCGGATGCTAAAGACTTGATGACTCCGGATTCTGAGATGATTGCTGATGGAGGATGGTTGCGGTTTGTAGAAATGACTTCGGATGCTGGATTGGTTGTGGGAGCTAAACTGTTGCGGTAGTAAAGAGATGGTTGTGGTAGTTAAGTTCAAGAGGGTCACTTATATGAATCAACTATTTCCCCCTAAGTGACCTCTTTAACTTCGGTTCAGTTATCAAGTTTGAGGAACTTCATCAATATCCACCAAAATTTTCTAACATTTTCCAGCCAAATGATTCTTCTTGTGATCTCAAACTTGACTTCAGTAGTAGTGTGCTTTGATCATTCTACTGCGGTCTTGCAAATGTCAAGTTGCTTCTTAGGCAGGCGGTGCATGGCATTCATCGGAATGAAGTATTTGACATTGTCTGTCTTCCGTTTGAATATGATGCCAAGTTCTGGAAAGTTGGTTACACCTAGAGATCTTTCTTCATAGCCTTCTGTAAGCATTGGCACTGGTTCAAGTGGTGGAAGGTCAAATTTCTTGAGGATGGTGGGATAGATGTCCGCATCTATTTTGGCAAAGTCACAAACAGTCTCCTTAAGAAAGGATTTGGCTTTGTCAAGAGCAATCTGCATCTTAGGATGCTTCTGATGGGTTTTGAGCATTCTAACACTTCCTAAGTGTACATGCAACCCTAATTACCTTGAATCTATGTTTTCTCTATATACATGCAAATTTCTTTTTCAAGGTTATTTCCTAACTAGCATGGCATGGGGAATATAAGAAACATAAAACTAGTAGAAATACATACCTTGTTGTTGCTTGGATTCCTTCAAGACTTTGCGAGCCTAGCACCCCAAATGTTGTGCCTCAAATGCTTCACACAACACCACAAAACTTGGAATAACTTGAGAGAATACTTCTAGCACTCAGAATCGGTTATGCCTTCTCTAGTAACCTTGCTAGCCCTGATTTCACTAGCCAAAGGGTCCCTTTTATAGTGGTGTCATAATTAGGGTTTTCACATGAATACTCTTAATTGTCATGACTCTTCATTTCTCATGACCTATGGGTTTGTAACTCCCATGCACTATCCATGGAGCTCCAAATGGTTACATCCATAACCCATAAACCATGGATCATTAATCCACCATAAAGGAATTGATGATTGTCATAATCAACCCTTATATATTTAATTAGTCTCACTTTGATCACCAAATTAATACTAGATTAATACTTGATCAAATACTAATTAAATAATACTATTATTAATATATTAGAACTTATAATATATTAATAATCATAAGTGCCATATTTTCTCATTTAGTCTATCCAAGTATTGCAATGCCATGCAACCCAAATGGACCATGCCGGGTCGGGTCCAGTACATACCAAATAAAGTTATGGACTTAGACACTATATCCAACAGTCTCCCACTTGGATATGTCTAATAACTATATTTGCAAATATGACTTCAAAATCCGACTAGCAATCGTAGCTCTTTCAAAGTCTTTCGGAACTGAGATGATGATGATACGCCATTTAAGATAAGTGATCATATAATCCTCTGCTCTGATGATATCAGCCGGACAAACACATGGAACATGGTCTTACTTATTGGCCAACATTTGTTTCTTGATCTCCGATTTGTTTCGACATAAACTATATTGGACACATCAATTAGGTTCTGACCGGGCCCGGTACATAAGTCAAAACCAAATCATTGAGGGGCCCAGATATCGCTTCTATTTCTAGAAGGAACAAAAAAACTTCGACTGATATGCTTGTACTAACTACTTGTTGAATTACTCACAAAGGCACGTTTTATAACACAGAGCTACCAATGCGTTTTCGTACAATCAATGAATAACCAACTCATAGTCAACAACTCATATCTCTAGGTTTGAAGATTTATATGATATTACCGTCTCACGATCACTCGAGATAAATTCCATGAAGTGATGCGAGTGAGCATGGGTTGAATCCAATACTCAGCCCTTATGAGTACTCATGAATGTTGTAGCAAACATTGCATTGTCTAAAGCACTTTAGGCAAATCATACAAGCCAGATTCATGATAGTCTTGAATCAATACTTACTTCCAAAGTTTGACCGACTGTGGATGGTTTGAATAATATGATATATACCATAACATAATTATTCTGGAAGTAAAAACATGCAAAATTGAAACATAGTAAACAATCAACACAAGATAGTAACACCTTACTCATAAATAAATAACAACTTTTATTTATCATCAAATGTCAATTACATTTTACAAGTTTCAGGAATCTAATTATTGAAAAAATATCATCCTTCAGCCCAATGCGCCTTGCACGATGTAAATGCTTAACCCTGCTTAGTCCCTTCGTGAGGGGATCTGCCGGGTTCTCATCTGATGATACCCTCTTTGCCACGAGGAGTCCTTCTTCTATTCTATGTCTGATGAAATGGTATTTTCAGTCAATGTGCCTAGATCTCCCGTGATCTCTTGGTTCTTTAGCCAAAGCAACCGCACTTTCACTGTCACATAAAATTTCCATTGGCTCTTTTATAGCTGGTACAACTCCAAGGTCTCCGATGAAGTTCTTTAGCCATATCGCCTCTTTTGCTGCCTCGCTTGCTGCTATGTACTCTGATTCACAAGTCGAATCAGCTACTGTCTCCTGCTTGGAACTTTTCCAAGTAATGGCTCCTCCATTTAGGATAAAGACCCAGCCTTACTGAGAGCGGAAATTATTCCTATAGTTTGAAACCTAGCATCACTATATCCTTCCACTCTCAAGTCATCACTGCCTCCGAGGGTAAGGACCCAGTCCTTAGTCCTCCGCAAATACTTGAGAATGTTCTTTACTGTTGTCCAGTGTGCCTTGCCAGGTTTCCCTTGATATCTACTGACCATGCTCAAAGCAAATGCCACATCAGGGCGAGTACAAGTCATAGCATACATGATCGAACCCACAGCGAAAGCATATGGTATCTGACTCATTTCAGCTATCTCATCCTCTGTACTCGGACTCTGAGTCTTACTTAGCTTGGCATTACTCTGGATTGGTAATTCTCCTTTCTTGGAATCTTGCATACTGAACCTCTTCAGTACCTTATCCACATAAGTACTTTGACTAAGTCCAATTAGTCTCTTACTCCTATCTCTCAATATCCTTATCCCTAGGATATAGGTAGCTTCCCCAAGGTCCTTCATGGCAAACCACTTCCCAAGCCAGGCCTTAACCTCCTTCAAGGTTGGGATGTCGTTTCCTATGAGAAGTATGTCATCCACATACATCACCAAGAAGTTAACTATGCTCCCACTAGCCCTGACATACACACAAGACTCATCTTCACTCCTAGTAAAGCCAAACTCTTTGACTTTCTCATCAAAGCAAAGATTCCACCTGCGAGATGCTTGTTTCAATCCATAAATGGATTTTTCAAGCTTACACACTCTATTAGGGTATTTTCGATCGACAAAACCCTCTGGCTGAGCCATGTAAACATCCTCAGCCAACTTCCCATTAAGGAAAGCGGTTTTGACATCCATTTGCCATATTTCATAGCCGTGAAAAGCAGCTATGGCTAACAACACTCTAATAGACTTAATCTTAGCTACTGGTGAGAAGGTCTCATCATAGTCAACTCCTGGAGTTTGAGTAAAGCCCTTCGCAACCAGTCGCGCTTTATAAGTGTGTACTTTCCCATCCATGTCGGTCTTCTTCTTGAAGATCCATTTGCACCCAACTGTCTTATGACCTAGTACATTGTCAACCAAGTTCCAAACTTGATTGTCATACATGGACTGAATCTCGCTGTCCATAGCCTCCTTCCATTTCGTAGACTCAGGGCCTGCCATGGCTTCCTTATAATTATTAGGTTCATCCAAATCTATCAGTGTACTATCACTGATAAATGTATCACCTTCAGTGGTGATGTGATAACCATAATAAAATTCAGGTGAGTTCCTCACCCTAGTGGAACGTCTTGGAGGTACAGACTCATCTATCGGCTCAACAGGAGTTTCCTCCTCAGGTTGGCTGATAGCATTTGAGGTTCCTTAACCACTCAACTCAATTTGCCTCCCACTGTCCCCTTGGCTTATGAATTCTCTCTCACGAAAGACTCCTCTTGTTGCTACAAAGACCACATTATCACTGGGTCTGTAAAAGAGGTAACCAAAGGATCTCTATGGGTAGCCAATGAAAATACACCTCTCGCTTCGGGGCTCAAGCTTGTCATGAGTCTCACGCCTCACAAAAGCTTCACAACCCCAAATCTTGATGTGGTCCAAATTGGAAACTTTCCTAGTCCACATCTCGTGAGGTGTTTTGGCAACCTTTTTAGTAGGGACTAGATTAAGGATATGGGCGGCAGTCTCTAAGTCATACCCCCAGAAAGAGATTGGTAACGAAGCTCGACTCATCATGGAACGAACCATATCCAACAAGGTTCGATTGCGCCTCTCAGCTACACCATTCAACTGTGGTGTCCTGGGAGGTGTCAATTGTGAGACAATCTTACATTCCTTAAGATAGTCAAGGAACTCAATGCTAAGATTCTCTCCTTCCCGATCGGATCAGAGCATCTTGATGTTCCTGCCCAATTGATTCTCAACTTCCTGCTTAAACTCTTTGAACTTTTCAAAGGTTTCTGACTTATGCTTGATTAAGTAAATATATCCATATCTACTGTAATCATCAGTAAAATTCACATAATAACGATTAGCATCCGTTGTAGCAACTCTGAAGGGCCCACACACATTCGTGTGTACAAGGTCCAACAAACCCTCACCCCTATCACAAGTACCTGTGAAGGGTGACATTGTCATTTTTCCAAGTAAACAAGACTCGCAACTATCATTTGACTTGAGGTCAAATGATTCCAAGACTCCAGCCTTTTGGAGTTGGCCTATGTACTTCTTGTTAACATGTCCAAGACGATAATGCCACTAGGATGCTTTATCCAAGCTATCAGAAGAATCAATATACAACACATTATTTCCTAGATTGTCTACACCATTCATGGCTTCATATACACCATCACAAGGTATTGCTTTAAAGTAAAATACATCATTGTAATAAACATTAATGGCACCATTTTTATTATCAAATGAAAATGTAAAACCTTGTTTGTATAATCCATGAAAACAAATAATATTTCTCGCCATTTCGGGCGAGTAACAACACTTATTCAAATCTAACATTAACCCATTATTAAGCAATAAAGAATAAACTCCTATCTGGGTAACAAGTGATGCTTTCCTGTTGCCCATGACTAAGTTTATCTTCTCGTGCTCTACTTGCTCACTTCTTCTTAGTGCCTGCAAATCAGTACAAATGTGAATACCACACCCTGTATCAAGCACCCAAGAATTAGCATTAGATGAGTTGTTAGACAATATTGTGTAAATACCTGCATGGGTGGGTTTAACCTTCCCATCCTTTACATCTTGCAGATATTTGGCGCAGCTTTGCTTGAAGTGTCCCTTATCTTGGCAATAGAAGCACTGTGCTTCCTTTGGGTTCGAAGAAGGAGTAATGGGACCTTTCTTTGTCCCACTTGAAGAGGAACCATCAAGAGTCTTACCCTTGGTACCCTTTGAAGGGCTTTTCCTCTTCTTACTCTTCCCTTCCCCAATTGCAAGAACAGGGGCTGTTAAAGGAGTAGAAGTAGCAACCGCTTTACCCTTAAGGCCATTTTCAGCTGTCCTTAAGAGTCCTTGAAGTTTGCTAAGTGTGACTTCCTCCTTATTCATATGATAAGTCATACGAAACTGAACATAACTTGAAGGTAAGGAATGGAGAATGATGTCAATCGCCAATTCCTCAGGGAAGTCAACATTGAGCTTTAGTAACCGGTCAACGAACCTCTACATCTTCTGCAAGTGACCGGTGGTGGGTTCACCATGCTTCATCCTTGCGGTTATCATGGATGAAATGATTTCATACCTCTCTTGACGCGCGCTCTGATGGTACCTTTCCATCAGATCTAGGTGCATCTCATAGGGGTAGAAATCTTCATAAGATTTTTGGAGTTCCGGAGTCATTGTGGCCATCATGATGCAGGACACCTTGGTGGCATCCTTCTCATGCGCAACGAACTCCGCAAGCTCTTCTGGAGTAGCAGTGGCTTCATTAACAACCTTAAGCTCCCTATCAAGGACATATTCTTTGTCCTCATAGCGGGTAATCATCCTGATGTTTCTGATCCACTCATTAAAGTTGGATCCATCAAAGATGACCTTACCACACAAGTTCATTAGGGAAAAGGAGAGTGTAGGATTTGAGCCGGCAACGTTATTGGAAGACATCTGGAATAAAAGGAAGATAAGTTTCATTAGATTAAGAATCCTTAATAAGTCACCCAAATGAAATATTAAGGCTAGGATCCAACAAACTATTTATAGGTGGAAGAGGGATGCCGTAATCCACACTATAAAATATTTGAAGGTAGGTAAATGACGATTTACCAATTTCCACGATAAGACGAAATATTTTATTATTAGGTTTTATTGGTTTTGAAACTCCTAGATCTTTTGAGATACATTGAACTTTTCAATGGCATGTTTGAATCTCGAATGTGCCCTCTCAAGTTTGTGACTGGGATGCCGAGGATCACAAACAAGGTGTGAATAACCATACAAATTGACTTGGTACCCTTAACAATATTACCTAATCGATGTGCCGGTTAACCACACACACTCCACCGATCTATAACAAAGTCAAGTTACCCTTTGCCACTCTTACTAGTCCATGTTAGTGTGTCGGTTAACCACACACGCTCCACTAACGACTTGGTAAGGTACAATGTGTAATTTTATGGGCTAGCACCAATTTCACATTCTCCTAAAGTAACTAAGATTGGGAATTTATAATGTATAGTTACTTTATAATTCATTATACTTTTAATGAGAATTTAAAGTCATATCCTACCCGTTCGGCTAACGACCCTCCACCGATCAAGGAAGCGGTGGGTGAGAGTGGACACCCATTAAGTCACCATTTTATAGGCAACAACCTTATACCCCCCTTATAGACCGGCTTTGTGAATGAGGCCTACTAACGGTAAGAATGACATATTCTTATACATATCTATATAATAAAATTATAATAATAGTATATGTGTTGATTTTTAAACTTTTTAAAAATCTAAGGTTTAATTTGGAATTAAAGTATTAGAGTGTAAGACTTTTCAAATTCCAAAACTTGAGGGCAAGAATTGAAACTATTCCAAGTCTCTTCAATTTGTAACTTATGAGTTTTAATGGTTCATAAAAATGAAGACTCTTCATTTTATGAAACCTCTTTAGTTATTTAATCACAATTTAAAGAAGTGACTTTTGGTTATCCATAACTTGAGGACAAGTTATGGGCACCATCAATACAATTAAGATCAAGAATTAAACACACATGGTGGTTACACATGATTCCTATGATCTTCTAAAGACTCATAAGAGCACAAATTCATGTCAAGCAATTTGAAGAAATCATATGAACATATATAATACTTTGAAATTGTTAAAAGTCATGTAAAATGGATTAAGATAATCATAATCATTTTGAAAAACAGATTTTACAAGTCCAAAACAGATTAAGATAAAGATTCTAATCCATTTCCAGCAACAAAAACTCGAAAAATCTGCCCAGCTCGATCCTACACGGCGAGTGCATTATCCTACTCGGCGAGTAGGATGAATTTGTTAATGGACTCGGCGAGTCCTCCCCATGGAATTGGCGAGTACAGTCGTCAGAATGTAGAATTTTCGATTTTCAAGCAGTTTTGCATCAAGTATACAGAAAACAATCCTTGGCTCTGATATCACTGATGGGTTTTGAGCATTCTAACACTTCCTAAGTGTACATGCAACCCTAATTACCTTGAATCTATGTTTTCTCTATATACATGCAAATTACTTTTTCAAGGTTATTTCCTAACTAGCATGGCATGGGGAATATAAGAAACATAAAACTAGTAGAAATACATACCTTGTTGTTGCTTGGATTCCTTCAAGACTTTATGAGCCTAGCACCCCAAATGTTGTGCCTCAAATGCTTCACACAACACCACAAAACTTGGAATAACTTGAGAGAATACTTCTAGCACTCAAAATCGGTTATGCCCTCTCTAGTAACCTTGCTAGCCCCGATTTCACTAGCCAAAGGGTCCCTTTTATAGTGGTGTCACAATTAGGGTTTTCACATGAATACTCTTAATTGTCATGACTCTTCATTTCTCATGACCCATGGGTTTGTAACTCCCATGGACTATCCATGGAGCTCCAAATGGTTACATCCATAACCCATAAACCATGGATCATTAATCCACCATAAAGGAATTGATGATTGTCATAATCAACCCTTATATATTTAATTAGTCTCACTTTGATCACCAAATTAATACTAGATTAATACTTGATCAAATACTAATTAAATAATACTATTATTAATATATTAGAACTTATAATATATTAATAATCATAAGTGTCATATTTTCTCATTTAGTCTATCCAAGTATTGCAATGCCATGCGACCCAAATGGACCATGTCGGGTCGGGTCAAGTACATACCAAATAAAGTTATGGACTTAGACACTATATCCAACAGCTTCTCTGTCTTGTTCTGAAAGACTCTGGTAATGAGAAATATTTCTTCAGGTTTCATGTAGGGGAAGTCTGCCTGGGTGCGGATGTAGTCATGCTCTCTTCTGGTAAGAGTGAATTGAGCAAAGTCAGCTTTCATAAAGTTCCGCATCTTGTAATTTTTCACTGTGGATGGTCTATCGTTAGACCATACATTTTCCACTGAAGTTCTCATAGAAGCAAGTGAGTCTTTCAACTTCCATCGGCAGTCGCTTGTGATCAGGAAGACAGTGGTCGAAGGATTCAAAAACAGCAAAAAACTTGGCATTGGGAGAGATTGGAATATCCCAATAACCATCAGATGGTGGTTCAACATAAGTGAGATGGGGAGTGTAGTCTTCATCTAGCAGCCTGCAGTGCGGATTGACCCATGAGTTGATCAGCGGTTCATCGATAATAGTGTCAAATCCACACTCTCTCCATATGAGTTCAGCTAACTTGGCTGCTTTCCAGTCTTGTTTTCTTTGAGCTATGGCAGGGGAGTCTGTTGTGACAACCCGAAAATTTCCTTTCTGTACGAACTATATCACTTCAATAGAAGTTACAGCAGTCACAGTTAATTTTTAGACTTTTTCGCGTAAGTTTGAGTAATTCAGGGTTTACACTTCAGGAAATATCAGGAGAGTGGGTGCACTAGGGTTTTGTGCAACATTGTTATTCCAACACTCTATTATATTAGAGATCATTTCAGGAATAGAAATATTTTCTGCCAAAAATATCTCAGGACTATAAATAGAATTCTGAACCAAATTCGTTCATTATTCACATTTCCAACTAGAGAAAAGCCATTTTCTCTCTCACGGATCTTCGGGTTTTTATACCAAAACATGAGTAACTCTTTCTAGTAGTGTTAGAAAGCTTATTATGTGCTTATAACATGATTTAGATGGCTAAATCATTAGATTTAGGAGTTTACTCCCCAAGGTGATCTTGGGCGGTAAACTCCCAAAACCGAGCCTAGATTGACCCTTGTGTTATACTACTGCCTTAGACTCATTTATAAATGCGTTAGGGACATGAAATCAAGCAAGATCCACCCAATTTTGGGAGTTCACGGCCCAAGAGTTTCTTAGGCCGTAAACTCCAAATTCAAGCTCCAAATGGTGCTTTTAAGGCACCTAAAGCCTTGGACATTTACTAGGAATTGTTCCCACTTAATTGAAGGACAAAAACACATCAAAATCACCTCTTGAAGTGAGTTTATGGCCCTAGTAATGCTCCTAGGCCGTAAACACCAAACAAGCGCACCAAAGTGTGCCTAGGGTCCTCATTAGCTTTAAACAAATGTTTAGAACCTATCCTTCATATGCAAGAGACTTGAAAACAACAAAAACACCATTCCAAGGGAGTTTACGGCCGCAAACTCCAAAGGAAATGGCCTTGGGGCCGTAAACTCCTCTAGGGAGTGTTTCTAGGCCTTAAACCCTTTCAAGAATTGAACCACCAAGTTGGAATAATTCTAGGAATCATGTGGAACTTCAAAACACACAATACACCCATGGTTGGGAGTTTACGGCCATAAACACAAGAGTTTACAACCGTAAACTCCATGTGTTAGTATACGAGGAGTAAACTTATATACGGGGTCCTTTGGAACCCTAAACACAAGTGCCTTGTCCCACAATAGCTTAGATGCAATCCTTAGGGCTTAAAAACACTTATATAAAGTGTTTATTTTGTCTAGGATGTCTTAACATTATCAATTAGTGATTTTAGACTAATTGAGTGCATATATGTGTGCTTATATGTTCATTAGGATCGTAGGGTGTGTACAAGTCCTCGCTTGACACCTAGCAATCCTATACTAGCCGGTTCATCCGAATCACCATCTATAGGTGATTTCATACCCCTAATCAATGTTTTGAATGATTTTAAATGCTTTAAGGGGGGGAATACAAGTAGAAACAAACATGTTATTAAATCATTGATATGTACTTTATAATTGTGTTTGTCAGTTAACAGATTTCACATACTACAAAATGTGATGCATGAAATGGTTTTTAAATCTTAAAAATACATTGTTATCAAATGTTTTACCTTTGAAATGTTTATTAAAATGACATCAAGTCATTGTTAATTATTGTTCAAAACCCATAAGATTTCTTACAAAACCATTTTACATTCTTGAACTAAACTATGCATGTACACTTATATTCTTATATATGTATTGAGGTTATAGTTTACAACTTTCATTTAGTTTCTCACACCCTTGAGTAGTAAGAGTGTATAAACCTACTTGAACAACCAATTACCTTTCAGTAAATTATCATAGGGATAATTTGGAGATATCAAACATAATTCCTATTACAAGGAATCACACAAGAGTCAGTTCATTCATGAGTCTATACTAGTACATTACCTGATACATGAGTACATTTACATTTGATTACATGATACATGAGTACGTTTACATATACTTACATGATACATGAACACGCTTACATGAATGCGTTACATGAGTACCTTTACGTAGATACACTTACCTGTGTATATTAACATGAATACTTGTATCTCGAATTGCGAGGATGATTTATTAGTACCTTCTGTGTAAATCTTCCTGCATATCCTTAGTACCTCGGGATATCTAGACAGGACCCTATCCCTAATACCTCGGGATACCTAGATGGGCCCCTATCCCTAGTACCTCGGGATATATGGATGGGACTAACCATTCCGGAACCCATCTGTTAGCAACAGTGGGTGATGAACATCTACGGATGACTACGGTTATTACTTATACTATGAGTACCTTTACAGGGACTAAACCTTCCTCTGCCTTGCTGCTGCTACAGAGGAAAATTGGACAATCTTCGGATGTTCATTAGGTTATATAGGTTGTGTTAGCCCTAGTACCTCGGGATAACAGTTATATACGTCGTGTTAGCCCTAGTACCTCGGGATAACACTTACATTAGTAATTTTTCCTGTTTACTTTATTTTGTGACACTTTCACATAAACGATGAGTTAGACTAAGTACTTTTAGTACTAGTCAATAGAAAGGAAAAACTATAATTTTACATAACAAAACATTCGGGTCTTGGTAGAAGACTACATCTCAAACTGATAGAAAATAAGGGATTTTCTAGGGCTTTTCATACTTACATCATCATTTTCATTTAAAGGTTTACATGACTTTTAAAACAACTTTTAGTAAGCAAGACAACGACACTTAAATACTTATGAATTCACCAGCTTTAAAGCTGATACTCTCTTTCAAAATAACTTGTATTCTCAGGTAAACAGTAGACAGGTACGATGGCCAGGTTTTGAGAAGACGGAGCAGACAAGACTCGTCTTTTATTTTGATTGTATATTTTTGGTTTCTTACTACAATGAAAGAACACACATGTATTAAAACTCTACTTGTAATGCAATGGATGATGTTGTTGCTTGTTTATTATATTACACTGTTGTGATACTGTACATTACGTCCTCCACCCCTAAATGTTTCCGTTGTTCGTGGTTTTAGGGTGTGACAGATTGGTATCAGAGCATTGTTTATAGTGAATATAGTATATCAATCTATAAAAGATATACTAACTATAAATACATCGGGATTAAAACACTCTGTCTCAGAGTTATACTTTTAAATAATAAAATATTTAAGTAAGTATACGTGCCTGCATTCATACTAAAATCAGTGTCACAATGACAAGAACAAAAGTATTACGATTGTTGAATATCACAAGTAAGCCTGGGGATATATAGTCAATCTTGGGAATGGCATAGCCTGATCAACTATGCTGGTCCGAGGAGTGACTAGCATATGCTGAAGAATGGTTGTGATATGGCAACAAGTCTAAAAACTTACCAACACAACCATAAAGAAATACCATAGGGGTATTTGGACTTACTGTAATTATCTTAGTCAGTTCGTCTATTTTAGCTATTTCTTATATCCCTTTTCTCGCGTAGATTAAAATGGCTGGATTTCACCACGGCAGTCCGTACTTCCCAAACCAAGGCAATGCTGGTTGGCTAGAGGCAGAACCAGAAGATGATCACCCAATCCCTTTGGATGATCAGCATGCTGAGGGTTTTTCCGATAGTTCTGACTCAGAGCCTGAAGTCAACAACCTACCCCTAGGTGCTCAAAACCCAAACCTGAACCCCCGTCCCGCGTTTCAAGGACCCACACCTCTGTGGGCCACTAACTTGAATACATGGAATCATGAATAGGGTCAGCCCATTCCCTACAATGGAGACCGAAGTTTCTACAACCTCACTGAAGGAGGTTCTGCTGATAGAGTCCTACCAATCATGGTGCATAGGATTTCTCGGAACACAATAATGGCTCAGGCGACTATCAATCATGTCTTGGAAGTTGACACCAACTCTGTTGTTAACACTGTCCACATTCGCCAACTAGAGTCTGCTCATGAATGGACTCTGGTCCGCAATGCAAATCTGCAGAGGGAACTTGCTGAAACCCGAGCTGAAGTTAGAGAACTTCAAGCTCAGCAAGCAAGGTCGGACAGGCGTATAAGGGACATTGAACGTCTACTGTCGGGCTCAAGGACTTATGCTAGCAGTTCTCGTCGCCGATAGAATATCGTCAACTCATTTTTTGGATATAACCTAGTTTATGTAAAACTTTGGTCTAATTTCCTATCTGTATAAATCTTAGACCTGTTCGGTCTTGATCTAGCCTTAATTCTGTCAAAATTTTCCATCTTAGTTGATGTAAGGCCTACTTCTAGGCCATTTTTCCCGAACTTGTTACAACTGTAATTCTAGTATTATTGACAGATATCTAATCTTATGGAAATCATTATCTAAATGTTGTCATCTTCATTTAATCATTCTATTCATTCTGTTGTTGGACTATGGGGAGTTAGTCCATGAGACACATTCATTAATCATTTATTCTTATCCATATCGTCATCTTTTAAACGTACAGCTAAAGATGCCGCCATGCAGAAGTACAAGACGTAACCCAAACAACGAAGCACCGATACCACCACCTCCACCACCACCTGAACCTCTTCAGCCACCTAATCCTTTCGATGCCAACATGTTCCAGGCAGCTTTCACAGCAGCAGTTGCAGCTGCTTTGTCAGCGATCAACGCTCCTGCCCCTAGTGGATCAGGAACAGGTGCACCTCCCTCAAACCACGACGAAAGTCATGGACACCCTCGGGAATGCACCTACAAGGACTTCACAAACGCCAAACCCCGCACCTTCAATGGTACTGGTGGGGTTATGGTGTTGAGGCAGTGGATTGAGAAGATGGAATCTGTCTTCGAGATCTGCGGATGCCAAGAAGGCAACAAGGTCAAGTTTGCAGCTTGTACCTTCTCTGACAGAGCATTAACATGGTGGAACAGCCATGTTAACTATCTAACTTTGGTGGTGGCGTATTCCATCGGCTGGGAAAAGTTGAAAGACATGCTGATGAAAGAATATTATCCTCGAGCAAGAATTATGGGGTCTTCAAATGGTTGGATCCAACATCACGACCTACACAATTAGGTTCTGTGATTTGGCAAACTTATGCCCTGATATGCTTGCTCTCCAGAGTAAAAAGATAGAGAGATATATCTGGGGACTGTCGCCCCAGATCCAGTCAAGTGTGATCGCTTCCAGGCCTATTACCTTTGATAGCGCCAAGGAACTGGCACAATCCCTCATCGATCACCGGAAACCTCAGAACCCAATAATCCCTACACCCGTACCACAGAAGTCCAACCCCGAATACAACAAGAAGGGGTGGAATAAGAGGAAAAGAGGGGCTTCGCAAGGATTCTCCAATAAACAACAACTTGTGGCGATCAATGCTGCCACAGTGACTCCTGTTGTCCCTGCGAACCCCTTACCAGCAAAAACTTATGCTGGAACTCTTCCGAAGTGCAACAAATGCAGCTTCCACCACCACGGACCTTGCAAGGAGATGTTCTGCTCTTACTGCAACAGGAAGGGGCACACCGCCCATTACTGCAAGGCTCCAACAGCTCAAGCCGCCCAGGTTCCTAACGCCGGTATGGGCCAAACTTGCTACGGTTGTGGCGAAGTGGGCCACTACAAGAGGAACTGCCCTAAAGCAGGAATGGCTGGAGGGGTAGGAAGAGTTATGTCCCTAGGCCACGAGGAAGCAGTAGCTGATCCTACGATAGTTACTGGTACGTTCCTCCTCGATAACTCATATGCTTGCATACTTTTCGATAGTGGAGCCGATAAAAGTTTTGTAAGTCACAAATTTGCACACCTGCTTAAACAAAAACCATGTGCATTAGATAGATCATTCACGGTAGAAATGGCTAACGGGAAAACAGAGAGTACAAACTACATATACGTAGGTTGTACTTTAACTTTAGATGGTCATGCTTTCAAGATAGATCTCATGCCAGGCCCAATTAAATGTTTCGACGTTATCATCGGTATGGATTGGTTGAGTCTTCTTTGCGCCGACATTATGTGCTTCGAGAAAGCAGTTGGTCTTAACCTTCCTAACAACGAAACCTTAGTTATCTACGGTGACAAACCTAGTGCGAGCGTTCGCATCATTTCGTGCATTCAAGCCCAGAAGTGCTTGCGGAAGGAGTACCATGCATTCCTCGCACACGTCGTCGATACCAGTCAAGAACTGAAAGACATTTAGAACATCCCAGGAGTACGCGACTTCCCCGACATATTCCCAGAAGAACTTCCCGGTTTACCACCGCAACGCCAAGTCGAGTTCAGAATCAACTTAGTGCCAGGGGCTACCCCCGTAGCCAAATCTCCTTATTGTCTGGCACCGGCTGAAATGCAGGAACTTTCCAGCCAACTTAACGAACTTCTCAAAAAAGGATTCATTTGACCAAGCTTCTCGCCCTAGGGAGCACCGGTCTTGTTCGTCAAGAAGAAAGATGGATCGTTTCGCATGTGCATCGACTATAGAGAACTCAACAAACTTACCATTAAAAATCGTTATCCCTTGCCCCGTATTGACGATTTGTTTGATCAACTTCAAGGAGCCAATTACTTATCGAAGATAGATCTGCGATCCGGATACCACCAACTACGAGTGTTAGAGGATGATGTTCCCAAGACAGCCTTCCGAACTCGTTATGGGCACTACGAGTTTGTAGTGATGCCGTTCGGATTAACTAACGCGCCCACAGTATTCATGGATCTGATGAATTGGGTGTGTCATCCTTACTTGGATCAGTTCGTCATCGTCTTCAGTGATGACATACTCATCTACTCTCTAAGTAAGGAGGAACATAGCCAACATCTCCGTAAAATCTTAGAAACATTGCGATCAGAGAAGCTCTACGCGAAATTCTCCAAGTGCGAATTTTGGATTCGGCGAGTCGAATTTTTGGGCCATGTTGTTAGCGAAGAAGGTATACACGTGGACCCTTCCAAAATTAAGGCCATCGAGAACTAGTCAGCACCAAAGACACCTACTGAAATTCGTCAATTTCTAGGTCGCGCTGGCTACTATCGCAGGTTCATTAAGAACTTCTCCCGCATAGCAAAACCTCTTACAACGCTGACCCAGAAGGACGTAGCCTTTGACTGGGAAGAGAAACAAGAAAGAGCGTTCCAAACACTCAAATGAGCCTTGTGCACCGCACCAAAACTGTGCCTCCCCGAAGGGATAGAAGACTTCGTGGTCTATTGCGATGCATCAACCCAAGGGCTCGGATGTGTTCTGATGCAGCGAGGTAAAGTCATAGCCTATGCCTCGAGACAGCTGAAGACACATGAGGTTAACTACACAACCCACGATCTTGAACTAAGAGCAGTTGTGTTTTCTCTGAAGATTTGCCGACATTACCTGTACGGTACAAAAATGTGACATCCCCAAAATCACGGCCAGAAAAGACCGATTTTCATTTATGCTTTTTAAAATAATTTCAGAGTAAATCCTTTTGATTTAAAAGTGTTGTGGAATTTGTTCCCAAAACAAAACATGATAAAATAATATTTATTAAAGCATTTCATCAAGAGATGCATTTTCATTATATAATCAAAACTCGGGATGTCATGTTCCGATACAGACCATAAAGCATAAACGATAACATTACAAATCATTCAACAAATATATACATATACAGACTTGTAAACAAAACAACTTGATGATTCAACCATCTTATGCCCTCGCGCCACTACCTGTAATACAAATAAAACTGAGTGGGTCAGGCTTGGGAGCCTAGTGAGCATATAGGGTTTTCAACCCACAATAAATAAGTTATATTTAATTTCACCAACCAATCACTATCCCGATTACCCATTCCCGTTATCCTCACTTTACGTCCCTAAAATAACATCTATCTCAAGGGACCTAATCTAGGATTTTCATCGGGACGGACATCACTGTTAAGGGGTTTCCTCAAAAATAGATATCCTAAAGTCAACCATGAGGGGGAAAGAGTACACCGGTGAACACATCGTTCACAACACCTACAGGTTATGAACCTGCTAGCGTTCCACTTGACTATCTAGAAAGAGTCCGTGGTCGTTATCCATACTCCGCTGAATAACTAGATCAACAACAACAACAACATCGAGGCCTCTCATCTGTTTATTACACACCAACTATCTACCCATGTTCTACCCAACATATTAGTAGATAAAATATATATTCTCATACATAGTTTAAAACTTTTATATCATTTTCATTCAATATATATTCCACATAACAGATGAGGCATACCACATAACACGTATTTCATAGAAAAGCAATTCAAATCTATGAGATAGAATAAAGTGAATATCCATTCACGCATACAATCACAAAATATACACATAACAAGTGTATCGTATAAAATACTTCATAGTTACTCGTTAGAAGAAAGTAACTACACCCTCACACATATAAACCACAATTTACTTAATACACTCAAACTGCACTTGTATTATTATTGTGTTTATGAAAGGTAGTATACACTCACTTGATCAGAAGACGATCGGACAGCACTACGACTTGCAGAAGTAGTAATCCACAGCAGATCTGGAAGATCTCCACAAAAATCGAACTTCTCGCGGGCAGAGCTTCGGCTCGGGAACCGCACTTCTCGGGATCTTCGGGATCTCGGGACATGCCACGGGGCTCAAGAATAATATCGGGGTTTCGGGGTATTTCTGGCACGCAAAACGATGCAAAACGGGAGTGAGAAGAGATGAAATTGGCAAAAGACTCGGCTGCCTTCGGATCCTATTTATAGGAGGCTGGAGCCTCGGAGTACGCGGGGCGTACAAGCGTACGCAGGGCGTACTGGCCTCCGAAGTCATCACTGCATGCGTCATCCGAAGTGTTGACACTCTTCGGAGTACGCGGGGCGTACGTCGGATCGGACTGGTGACTCCCCCTTCGGATAATGCCGGATTTTTCAATTAAAAATAAATACAATTTATTTATCAAACTTCCGAAATTCATATCTTCTTCATACGAACTCCGTTTTCGACGTTCTTTATATCCACGGAAAGGTGAGACTACGCTCTACAACTTTTGTTTAGACTCTGTCGGCTAATTTTAAATTTATTTTTTATTATTTATTTTTAATAGGCCGCGACAGAAAAACTTCGTTATAAATTCATAACTTCTTCGTTTGACGTCCGTTCTCGCCTAACTTTTTATCGCTTCGATACCAACAACGAGACCTTCGATCCTCGTTTAGAATGCTTCTGCTAAAAACTGCTCGATCTCAAATCGAGTATTTCAGGCTGCACACCACTAAGGCTAAACTTCAATAAATCATAACTTACTTATACGAAGTTAGATTTGGGCGTTCTATATATATTCGGAAACCTCGTTTCAACTACTACAACATTATCCAAATATATTAAGTTTATTTTACACTTAAATTTTGATGCTTAATTTTATTCTTAATTAATCAAACCACATAATTAAGCAATTAAGCACAAAACGCATACTACTCAAATAATACATTCTTATTATTTCAAAACGGGTTACAAAGGATAACCTAGACTATTACATTGCTAAAAATGGCAAGCCCGGAAACACAGGCGTTACAATTCTCTCCACCTTAGAATGATTCCATCCCCAGAATCACACATCAACAAACAAATGCGGATAACGACCCATCATGTCACTCTCCGTCTCCCAGGTGAGATTCGGCCCATTCGTGTGTTTCCATCGGACAAGCACTATATCAATTCTCAATTCAGAAATTGGAATTATGTCGGGAACTTCTCCCTTGAACTTCCTCAAATAACACACATGAAAAGTGTTATGAATTCCATTCAGTTCTTCTGGTAGTTCGAGCTTGTAAGCTTGTTTCCCAATCCTCTGAAGAACTTTAAATGGTCCAATAAACCTTGGACTCAACTTTCCCCTTTTACCAAATCTTATAAGTCCCTTCCACGACGAGACTTTAAGCAAAACCGAATCCCCAACCTCAAAAGTCATCGGTCTTCGCTTCTTGTCAGCATAGCTCTTTTGACGATCCTGAGCTGCTAACATTCTTTCCCTAATTATTTTCAACTTTTCAGCAGTTTGATGAACCAACTCCGGTCCCATAAACTGCTTTTCCCCAGCCTCAAGCCAACAAGACGGCGTACGACACTTTTGCCCGTACAAAGCTTGATAAGGTGCCATCTTAATGCTCGAGTGAAAACTATTATTGTAGGAAAATTCTACCAATGGTAAATGTTCATCCCAATTACCTAGGGATTCCAGAGTACATGCTCTCAGCATATCTTCAAGCGTTTGTATCGTTCTTTCGCTTTGACCATCAGTCTGCGGATCGTAAGCTGTGCTTAAACATAACTTGGTACCCAATTCCTCTTGTAGACTTTTCCAAAATCGTGAGGTGAAACGGCTATCACGATCCGATACAATCGTTAACGGAACACCGTGAAGCCTCACAATTTCCTTTACGTAAGAATTCGCAAGCTTCTCCATAGACCATTTCTCCTTGGCCGCTATGAAATGCGCACTCTTAGTGAATGGATCAACGACCACCCAAATCATGTCGTGACCATTCTTTCTTTTGGGCAGTTTAGTGACAAAATCCATAGCAATGTCTTCCCACTTACCCATTGGCACAGGCAAAGGTTCTAAACTCCCGTACGGTTTCTGATGTTGTGTCTTTACTCTCGCGCAAGTCACACACTCAGCCACATACTTTGCAACATCAAGCTTCATCGTCGGCCACCAGTAGTAGGGTTTCAGGTCCCTATACATTTTAGTGCTACCCGGATGAATCGAGTACATGGTCTTGTGAGCTTCTTCCATCAGAAGATCTCTGACTCCTCTGTCTTAGGTATCCAAATCCGATCTTGGAACACTTTTAGTCCGTGACTGTTTACACCGAACACCAACGTTTTGCCCAAACGTTCCTCCTTTCGTTCATTCTTCTCAGAAGCTTCGCTTTGAGCTTTCTTGATACTTTCCAAAATGGTCGAGACAACTTCAATTCTCAACGCTCTTAGCCTTTTCCTTTCAAGATTAACTTTCCGACTGAGAGCATCAGCAACAACATTGGCTTTACCGGGGTGGTAAAGTATCTCACAGTCATAGTCTTTAAGTAATTCCAGCCAGCGTCGTTGCCTCATATTCAATTCCTTCTAATTAAAGAGATATTGGAGACTCTTATGATCAGTGAAAAGTTTGCACTTCGTGCCATAGAGGTAATGCCTCCATATTTTCAGAGCGAAAACTACCGCTGCCAACTCCAAATCATGAGTCGGGTAATTCTTTTCATGCTCTTTCAGCTGTCGAGACGCATATCCTATCACCTTTTCTCTTTGGGTCAAAATACAACCCAATCCAACCCCAGACGTATCGCTATAAACAGCGAAGTCTTCAACTCCATCGGGTAGAGAAAGTATCGGTGCCTCGCATAGCTTCTTCTTTAGTTTCTCGAATGCTTCTTTATGCTTATCACTCCAAGCATAAGTAGCTCCTTTGTGGGTCAAAGCTGACAATGGACTAGCGATCGAATAAAAGCCTTGGATAAACCTTCGGTAATATCCAGCTAATCCCAAAAAGCTTCGAATCTCCGTGGGACTTTTTGGTTGCTCCCACTTTGTCACAGCTTCAATCTTTGTTGGATCAACCATTATCCCTTCTTGGTTGACCACGTGACCCAAGAATTGGACTTCACGAATCCAAAAATCACATTTTGAGAACTTAGCATACAGCTTCTCCTTCTTCAAGACTTCTAACACTTCTCGCAAGTGTCTGCCATGCTCCTCTTGGCTTTTCGAGTAAATCAGAATGTCGTCTATGAACACTATCACGGATTTATCAAGGAAAGGATTACAAACCCTATTCATTAAATCCATGAATGCTGCCGGAGCATTGGTTAGTCCAAACGACATAACCAAGAACTCGTAGTGTCCATATCTAGTTCTGAATGCAATCTTCTCTATATCCTTCTCTCTTACTTTCAGCTGATGATATCCTGACCTTAGATCGATCTTCGAGAAATAGCTCGAACCTTGCAATTGATGAAACAGGTCATCAATCCTTGGCAACGGATATCTATTCTTTATTGTTGCCTTGTTCAGCTCTCGGTAATCAATGCACATTCTCATGCTTCCATCTTTCTTCTTTACCAATAACACCGGAGCTCCCCAGGGTGATGAACTAGGTCTTACGAAACCTTTATCCAATAACTCCTAAAGATGCATCATTAGCTCCTTCATCTCTGTCGGTGCTAATCGATAAGGTGCTTTCGCAATTGGCGTTGTTCCTGGCAACAAGTCAATACGAAATTCCACTTGTCGATCAGGCGGTAATCCAGGAAGATCTTCGGGAAATACTTCCGGATAATCACACACAACTGGAATATTCTGCATCACCTTCTTTTCCTTCTTAGCATCAATCACAAATGCTAGATATGATGTACACCCCTTGGTCAAACATTTTCTGGCTTTCATCAATGAAATGATTCCAGAATTCACTCTGCGTTTGTCCCCATACACCATAAACGAATCTTTCCCAGGCGGGTTCACTTTGACTATTTTCTTCTTGCATAAAATTTTGGCGTCGTTGCCGCTAAGCCAATCCATTTCCAAAACGATGTTGAAACCGTTTGGTTCTATAGGCAATAATTCCTCGTGGAACTTATTCCCACTCAGATCAATTAAGATGTTTTTCATACGATGGCTAACAGGTACAAACATGCCACTAGCAACTTTGACTAATAAGGCATCATCTAGTCTAACAACAGGCAAAGCTAGCTTTCTACCAAATTCATGGGATATAAAGGAGTAGTTGGCTCCAGAATCAAATAAAATTTGGGCAGGCAATTCGTTAACGAGAAAGGTACCTGAAGCGACATCAGCTTCATCTTTAGCAGCTTCCAGTGTCATCTGGAATGCTCTCGCCTTTGGCTTTGGTGGAATGTTGGGTCTAGCTGCCTCCTTCTTCTTTGGGCAGTCCCTCGACATGTGTCCCTCCTCACCACAACCATAGCAAACTTTCTTCGTGAGGGTACATTCATTGGCATAGTGCCCTGGCTTTCCACACTTGTAGCATGTGTTCGCCACCTCACATCTTCCATGATGCTTCTTCTTACATTTGTCGCACCACTTCGGTTCACCTCCACTCCCCCTCGAACCAGATTTCGAGAACTTGTTTTTCTTGTTGGACCCTGAAGTTCCATCGAACTTCCTCTTTTCACCAACATCTCTCCTTTCCAGACCCTTTTCCTTTTGCTGGGCCTCCACATTCTTAGCTGCACGAACATCCGTTTTCAGAGTAGTTGCCATCTTGACTGTCGGACCAAAGTCGGCAGGAAGTCCATTAGCAAACCTCTCTATCTTGGAGAGTTCCGTTGGCACTAGGTACGGAAACAACTTCATTTTCTCAGTAAATGCAGTAGCATAGTCGTCTATGCTCATCTTCCCCTTCTTCAAGTTTTGGAACTCATTGTGCAGATCAATCAGATCTATCTCTGAACAATACTACACCCTTAGTTGCTCCAAGAACTCCTCCCATGACATTTTCAGGGCTTCTCCTCGTGGTATAGTATCTGCCAACAACTTCCACCAACTCAAGACTCCAGTCTTCAGTTGTCTAATCGCAAAGACGGTCTTCTGTTTGTTGCTACAATCGCAACTTTCAAATACCATCTCCATTTCGGAGATCCAATCCATTATCTCAACAGGCCTTGGGCTCCCGGAAAGACTTGGCGGCTTGGCGCCTAAGAAGTTCTTATACATTCGTCCATCCTTGTTGTTTCTCCTTTCCGGATCATTCCTTCGTTCTCCTTGAGTCCCAACATGACTCATCATGCGACTATTGTTCCCTTCCTCCGATTGCTCGGGAATCAATTCGGGTTCCTCAATAGGTATGATAGGTTCATCCCTATTATTATGCAACATTTGTCGCATCTCCTCCCTTTGTTCGGCTAGCATAGCCCGAATCATGGCTTACACCGCAGCCATTGTTATTGGTTCTGGTGCTGCTGCTACAACGGGTATTTGCTCAATCACTGGCGGTTGATTCCTGTTTTCATCCGCGTTTCCAACGCCACTCCATGTTCTCACCATTTTTGATCTACACACCGAATAAGGTGAAATTAGATCCTCGTTCACGATAGATATTTAAACCATCCTTATTACTCTGAAACGTTTACATGCTAGTTCTAAAATCGTAGATATACGCTTAGAATCCTACACACATAAGGTTTCCAAATCCGGTCGGCAACAGACCGTAGATCCGAACAATTAATATCATATATGGCAACATATAACATTTAGCACATAAAAGCATTTTAGGCAACTTTCCTAAAATAAACTAGTGCTCGTGTCTAAAATTCAACAGACACACAACTCACAATTCCACTTAGCATTCTAAGTTTAAGTCTAGAAATACCAACAAATTCCTAGTTCGCTTAAACTAATGCTCTGATACCAACTGTGACATCCCTAAAATCACGGCCAGAAAAGACCGATTTTCATTTATGCTTTTTAAAATAATTTCAGAGTAAATCCTTTTGATTTAAAAGTGTTGCGGAATTTGTTCCCAAAACAAAACATGATAAAATAATATTTATCAAAGCATTTCGTCAAGAGATGCATTTTCATTATATAATCAAAACTCAGGATGTCATGTTCCGATACAGACCATAAAGCATAAACGATAACATTACAAGTCATTCAACAAATATATACATATACAGACTTGTAAACAAAACAACTTGATGATTCAACCATCTTATGCCCTCGCGCCACTACCTGTAATACAAATAAAACTGAGTGGGTCAGGCTTGGGAGCCTGGTGAGCATATAGGGTTTTCAACCCACAATAAATAAGTTATATTTAATTTCACCAACCAATCACTATCCCGATTACCCATTCCCGTTATCCTCACTTTACGTCCCTAAAATAACATCTATCTCAAGGGACCTAATCTAGGATTTTCATCAGGACGGACATCACTGTTAAGGGGTTTCCTCAACAATAGATATCCTAAAGGCAACCATGAGGGGGATAGAGTACACCGGTGAACACATCGTTCACAACACCTACATGTTATGAACCTGCTAGCGTTCCACTGGACTGTCTAGAAAGAGTCTGTGGTCGTTATCCATACTCCGCTGAATAACTAGATCAACAACAACAACAACATCGAGGCCTCTCATATGTTTATTACACACCAACTATCTACCCATGTTCTACCCAACATATTAGTAGATAAAATATATATTCTCATACATAGTTTAAAACTTGTATATCATTTTCATTCAATATATATTCCACATAACAGATGAGCCATACCACATAACATGTATTTCATAGAAAAACAATTCAAATCTATGAGATAGAATAAAGTGAATATCCATTCACGCATACAATCACAAAATATACACATAACAAGTATATCGTATAAAATACTTCATAGTTACTCGTTAGAAGAAAGTAACTACACCCTCACACATATAAACCACAATTTACTTAATACACTCAAACCGCACTTGTATTATTATCGTGTTTATGAAAGTTAATATACACTCACTTGATCAGAAGACGATCGGACAGCACTACGACTTGCAGAAGTAGTAATCCACAGCAGATCTAGAAGATCTCCACAAAAATCGAACTTCTCGCGGGCAGAGCTTCGGCTCGGGAACCGCACTTCTCGGGATCTTCGGGATCTCGGGACTTGCCTCGGGGCTCAAGAATAATACCGAGGCTTCTGGGTATTTCTGGCACGCAAAACGATGCAAAACGGGAGAGAGAAGAGAAGAATTTGGCAAAAGACTCGGCTGCCTTCGGATCCTATTTATAGGAGGCTGGAGCCTCGGCCTACGCGGGGCGTACAGGCGTACGCGGGGCGTACTGGCCTCCGAAGTCGTCACTGCATGCGTCATCCGAAGTGTCGACACTCTTCGGAGTACGCGGGGCGTACGTCGGATCGGACTGGTGACTCCCCCTTCGGATAATGTCGGATTTTTCAATTAAAAATAAATACAATTTATTTATCAAACTTCGGAAATTCATATCTTCTTCATACGAACTCCGTTTTCGACGTTCTTTATATCCACGGAAAGGTGAGACTACGCTCTACAACTTTCGTTTAGACTCCGTCGGCTAATTTAAAATTTATTTTTTATTATTTATTTTTAATAGGCCGCGACAGAAAAACTTCGTTATAAATTCATAACTTCTTCATTTGACGTCCGTTCTCGCCTAACTTTTTATCGCTTCGATACCAACAACGAGACCTTCGATCCTCGTTTAGAATGCTTCGGCTAACGCTCGATCTCAAATCGAGTATTTCAGGCTGCACACCGCTAAGCCGAAACTTCGATAAATCATAACTTCCTCATACGAAGTTAGATTTGGGCGTTCTATATATATTCGGAAACCTCGTTTCAACTACTACAACATTATCCAAAGATATTAAGTTTATTTTACACTTAAATTTTGACGCTTATTTTTATTCTTAATTAATCAAACCACATAATTAAGCAATTAAGCACAAAACGCATACTACTCAAATAATATATTCTTATTATTTCAAAACGGGTTACAAAGGTTAACCTAGACTATTACATTGCTATAAATGGCAAGCCCAGAAACACAGGCGTTACAAAAAAGCACGATCTTTAAAAACCATAAGAGTCTGCAACACATTTTCGACCAGAAGGAGCTCAACATGAGACAACAACGGTGGGTCGAGCTACTCAGTGATTACGAGTGTGAAATTCGTTATCATCTGAGTAAAGCCAATGTAGTAGTCGACGCTCTAAGTCGGGAAGAATATTCTGGTCGTAGAGTAAGATCTTTGACTCTAACTATCTATTCACACTTTTCCACGCAAATAAAGGAGGCTCAGCTCGACGCTTTGAAACCTGAAAACGTGGCTGGTGAGTCCCTTAGAGGGATGGATAAGAACTTAGAAGTCAAGGGTGGCGGAGCCTTATACCTCATGGATCGGATCTGGACACCGAAACACGGAGGATTCAGACACTTGGTCATGACGGAAGCTCATAACACTCGTTATTCCGTCTACCTGGGTTCAGATAAGATGTATCTGGATCTTAAAAAGTTATACTGGTGGCCTAACATGAAAGCATACATTGCTACCTTCGTGAGTAAATGCCTTACTTGCGCAAAGGTCAAGGTCGAATACCAGAAAGCCTCCGGTCTCCTGCAGCAACCGGATATACCAGAATGGAAGTGGGAGCGGATCACTATGGATTTCATAACCAAGTTGCCCAAGACGACGGGTGGACTTGATTCCATATGGGTCATCGTCGATAGACTGACCAAGTCTGCACACTTCCTACCGATCAAAGAAACAGAAAAGATGGAGAAACTTACCAGAACTTACATTAGGGAGATTGTAAGGCTGCACGGTATTCCTTTATCTATCATCTCGGACCGAGATAGTAGATTCACTTCGAGGTTCTGGCACTCATTACAAAGTTCCCTAGGAACTAGGCTGGACATGAGTACAGCCTACCACCCACAGACCGATAGGCAAAGTGAGAGAACTATCCAAACCTTAGAAGACATGTTGCGTACCTGTGTGATTGACTTTGGAAAAGCTTGGGATACTCATTTACCCCTTGTTGAATTTTCCTACAACAACAGTTATCATACGAGCATAAAGGCAGCTCCGTTCGAGGCCCTCTATGGCCGAAAGTGCAGATCCCCTCTGAGCTGGGCTGAAGTGGGTGATACCCAGTTAGCTAAGGTACGACTTCCCGAAAACACTCTCACGGGTCCGGAGATCATTCGGGAAACAACAGAGAAGATCGTTCAAATTCATGAACGGTTGAAAGCCTCTAGAGACCGACAGAAAAGCTACGCTGACAAGCGAAGGAAACCATTGGAATTCCAGGTGGGTGACCGAGTCCTAATGAAGGTCTCACCCTGGAAGGGCTTGATACGCTTTGGAAAGCGTGGGAAGCTCAATCCAAGATACATAGGGCCTTTCGAGATTCTCGCGAGAATCGGCCCTGTAGCTTACAAACTCAACCTACCGCACGAGCTCAGTAACGTACATCCTACCTTCCACGTGTCAAACTTGAAAAAGTGTCTATCCGACGAGACTCTTGTTATTTCACTCGACGAGATCGAGATCAACGAGAGCCTCAACTTCGTAGAGGAACCAATAGAGATCATGGACCGAGAGGTCAAGCAAACAAAGCAGAGCCGTATCCTGATAGTGAAGGTGCGCTGGAACGCAAAGCATGGACCGGAATTCACTTGGGAACGTGAGGATCAGATGAAAATAAAATACCCTCACCTTTTCGCTTAGTTATTTGTAACTTCTTAATTGCTTAAATTCTAATTTCAGGATGAAATTCCTTCTAACAGGGGATGATGTGACAACCCAAAAATTTCCTTTCTGTACGAACTATATCACTTCAATAGAAGTTATAGCAGTCACAGTTAATTTTCAGACTTTTTCGCGTAAGTTTGAGTAATTCAGGGTTTACACTTCAGGAAATATCAGGAGAGTGGGTGCACTAGGGTTTTGTGCAACACTGTTATTCCAACACTCTATTATATTAGAGATCATTTCAGGAATAAAAATATTTTCTGCCAAAAATATCTCAGGACTATAAATAGAATTCTGAACCAAATTCATTCATTATTCACATTTCCAACTAGAGAAAAGCCATTTTCTCTCTCATGGATCTTCGGGTTTTTATACCAAAACGTGAGTGACTCTTTCTAGTAGTGTTAGAAAGCTTATTATGTGCTTATAACATGATTTAGATGGCTAAATCATTAGATTTAGGAGTTTACTCCCCAAGGTGTTCTTGGGCGGTATACTCCCGAAACCGAGCCTAGATTGACCCTTGTGTTATGCTACTGCCGTAGACTCATTTATAAATGTGTTAGGCACATGAAATCAAGCAAAATCCACCCATGTTTGGGAGTTCACGGCCCAAGAGTTTCTTAGGCTGTAAACTCCAAATTCAAGCTCCAAATGGTGCTTTTAAGGCACCTAAAGCCTTGGACATTTACTAGGAATTGTTCCCACTTAATTGAAGGAAAAAAACACATCAAAATCACCTCTTGAAGTGAGTTTACGGCCCTGGTAATGCTCCTAGGCCGTAAACACCAAACAAGGGCCCCAAAGTATGCCTAGGGTCCTCATTAGCTTTAAACAAATGTTTAGAAACTATCCTTCATATGCAAGAGACTTGAAAACAACAAAAACACCATTCCAAGGGAGTTTACGGCCGTAAACTCCAAAGGAAATGGCCTTGGGGCCGTAAACTCCTCTAGGGAGTGTTTCTAGGCCTTAAACCCTTTCAAGAATTGAACCACCAAGTTGGAATAATTCTAGGAATCATTTGGAACTTCAAAACACACAATACACCCATGGTTGGGAGTTTACGGCCATAAACACAAGAGTTTACAACCGTAAACTCCATGTGTTAGTATACGAGGAGTAAACTTATATACGGGGTCCTTTGGAACCCTAAACACAAGTGCCTTGTCCCACAATAGCTTAGATGCAATCCTTAGGGCTTAAAAACACTTATATAAAGTGTTTATTTTGTCTAGGATGTCTTAACATTATCAAGTAGTGATTTGAGACTAATTGAGTTTGTATATGTGTGATTATATGTTCATTAGGATCGTAGTGTGTGTACAAGTCCTCTCTTGACACCTAGCAATCCTATATTGTCTGGTTCATCCGAATCACCATCTACAGGTGAGTTCATACCCCTAATCAATTTTTTAAATGATTTTAAATGCTTTAATGGGGGGAATACAAGTAGAAACAAACATGTTATTAAATCATTGATATGTATTTTATAACTGTGTTTGTCAGTTAACAGATTTCACATACTACAAAATGTGATGCATGAAATGGTTTTTAAATCTTAAAAATACATTGTTATCAAATGTTTTACCTTTGAAATGTTTATTAAAATGACATCAAGTCATTGTTAATTATTGTTCAAAACCCATAAGATGTCTTACAAAACCATTTTACATGCTTGAACTAAACTATGCATGTACACTTATATTCTTATATATGTATTGAGGTTATAGTTTACAACTTTCATTTAGTTTCTCACACCCTTGAGTAGTAAGAGTGTATAAATCTACATGAACAACCAATTACCTTTCAGCAAATTATCATAGGGATAATTTGGAGATATCAAACATAATTCCTATTACAAGGAATCACACAAGAGTCAGTTCATTCATGAGTCTATACTAGTACATTACCTGATACATGAGTACATTTACATTTGATTACATGATACATGAGTACGTTTACATATACTTACATGATACATGAACACGCTTACATGAACGCGTTACATGAGTACCTTTACGTAGATACACTTACCTGTGTATATGGGGAGTGTAGTCTTCATCTAGCAGCTTGCAGTGCGGATTGACCCATGAGTTGATCAGCGATTCATCGATAATAGTGTCAAATCCACACTCTCTCCAGATGAGTTCAGCTAACTTGGCTGCTTTCCAGTCTTGTTTTCTTTGAGCTGTGGCAGAGGAGTCTGTTGTGACAACCCGAAATTTCCTTTCTGTACGAACTATATCACTTCAATAGAAGTTATAGGAGTCACTATTAATTTTCATACTTTTGCGCGTGAGTTTGAGTAATTCAGGGTTTACACTTCAGGAAATATCAGGAGAGTGGCTGCACTAGGGTTTTGTGCAACACTGCTATTCCAACACTCTATTATATTAGAGATCATTTCAGGAATAAAAATATTTTCTGCGAAAAATATCTCAGGACTATAAATAGAATTCTGAACCATCGGATGGTGGTTCAGCATAAGTGAGATGGGGAGTGTAGTCTTCATCTAGAAGCCTGCAGTGCGGATTGACCCATGAGTTGATCAGCGATTCATCGATAATAGTGTCAAATCCACACTCTCTCCAGATGAGTTCAGCTAACTTGGCTTGACACCTAGCAATCCTATATAAAGTGTTTATTTTGTCTAGGATGTCTTAACACTTATATAAAGTCTTTATTTTGTCTAGGATGTCTTAACATTATCTATTAGTGATTTGAGACTAATTGAGTGCATATATGTGTGATTATATGTTCATTAGGATCGTAGTGTGTGTACAAGTCCTCGCTTGACACCTAGCAATCCTATAATGTACGGTTCATCCGAGTCACTATCCACAGGTGAGTTCATACCCCTAATTGTTGGGGACCAAAGTTATTCATTCATGACTTTGTAAATGTTTGACTTTTGTAAAACCCACTTGCATGTGGTGCTTTAGCCTTTAGACCCATTTGTTAGAGAGTGAGAGAGAGACATGTAAACACCTCTATAAATAGTGGGTTCATACCACTTGTAGAGGTGTGCTTGAGAGATGTAGAAGTGAGTGTGTAAGTGTGTGTTATTTATGTAGTCTAGATCTAGATCCTTTTTGTAACACCATATACATTCAATATATCTCTTAAACACCCAAGTCATCATGTTCAATTGTGCAAGCTTTAATTCCGCATGCCAAACCATGTTCTTTGTCACTACAATTGGTATCAGAGCTTGGTTTTCACGATCAACATGACTTTTGAAGAACGATTCTCGGTTTGGCAATTTTTGTCGCAATTTGAACAATTTTGGTGAGTCTCTCTCTATGATCTCTCGTAATATTTGGATTCGTGCTTTGCGTTCTTGACTTTGATCGTTTTGATTCATTGGATCTAATCCGTTTTTACCCCATTGGTGATTCAATAAATTTTTTGTTTAGATCAAGCCCAAACAAAATCAAAAATCAAATTCATATTATCATAATTTTTTTTAATTCACTATTCATCCAAAAGTTACTGTTCGTAAGCCCAAATTGAAATCCAATTTTCAATAAATCATTATTCATTATATCAAACTCAGCCCATTCAATCATCTTTACTGTTCATAATCGATTAATTCAAAGCCAAATAACAAATCAAAGTGATATGTTACTGTTCATAATTCTCTACATTTTGATCACAATTGTTCATTATAAGCCCAAAATCTATTGATATGTTATTGTTCATCTGTGAATTAATAAGCCCAAAGTCATTTGAAGTGCTTGATTCATTCAATTCGTCGCCGTTCTCAATTTTTTTCTCGTCAATGACACCTGCATATCTTGTTCTTAATCCATTGATCTTGATGTTTGATTTCGCTGAAATCTTACTAAAAATTCGATTAGAAGCTTGTGTTAATCAATACTTGTGAATCGGTTTTGTATGGATTTGTATATTAACTAACCAATGATGATCAAGTGATTGTTGATCACTGTTTTTGATTTTGATCATCTTGATCAAAAACTTTGAAATATGTGTGACGAACATGTGAACAAAAGTTAATCTATCATGGTTTTGATTTAAAATCAGACATTTGAATCATCAATTTCGTGTTTATGTTCTTTGACTTTAAAAAGTCAAACTGTAAAAAGATTGGAATTCAAGAGATGAATCGGTGAAATCGTATGATGAAATTGATAGTTACAAGTTGTTTTGAGGCTGTAAGTATCGAAGTCTAGCTTAATTTGGGTTTAATTTCGAATCTGGAAGAAAAAGGGTGTATGTTCATCATGAACAAACACTGTGTTCGTTCGTATTTGTTCTTGAACAAGATATGTTGGGATTTGATTTCAATGTTCAAGGATGAAGCAATTGAAAAGGATCGGTTTAGAAATTGATTTGAAAATCAAACTTGATTTGAGATTTCGATTTTGATTGTCGATGGTTTGGATGGATTTGGATGAACAAACTGAATGATGTTGATGGTTTGGTTTCGCAAGTTTGGAGTCCAAGATTTGTAACAAGTTCGCATCTGATCTCAAGAATAATGTTCGCATTTGAAATCTTGAGTTTGCATCTGGATCTTCATTGGATTTGTATTTGATCTTGTTTGGGTTCGCATCTAAAATGTTTGTTCAATTCGCATTTGTGTGAATGGAGTTTGAATTTGGTAATTTTGAGTTCGCATTTGGTTAACCAATCACGTGAGTTCGCATTTTGTTCAATTTTGGAGTTAAGATGCGAAGTATTTTCTTATCCATGGTTCGCATATCTGGAAGTTGTTCATTCGCATTTGGTTCATTTGATTAATTGGGTGGAACATGCGAAGAAAGAGGTGTGAATGAAAATGCGAAATTTTTACAGTAGAATGCGAATTGGATAAGAAAGCTAAGAGTTTCACATTTGGCCCCCTGATATTTTCACAAAATAATACAAATGGTCCAACTTTGCAAATGGGGTCATAAAATGATGAAATTGCAGAATTTTCAAATCTGGTCCCTGTAGTTTGTGCAAATTTACACATTCTACCCAGTTTCGCAAACGGGGGTGTGTTTCGCATATTTGGCTGTTTTTGGAGCAATGGGTCACTGCAGAATTTTGAAATTGACAATTTCTACCCATTTTTGAGAAATTTTGTCAAAGGCGATCCGTGAACGAAGCTAAAAATTCAATATTTTTTGGATTTTTCGGATTGAAGCACAATGTTTATGCCACATGTTAAGGGGGAGTTTTGACATGAAAAATTCCGAATAGAGCACGTTCTTTTTCCTTTGGAGTTTTATAATCAAATTTCGATTATAAAAAGAGGAAGAAGTTTTATATGGAAATTCGAACTTGAATTTTTCATATTACGCGGATTTGAAGACCGAAGTGATCTTGAAGTTTTAAAGCTCACGAGATGATGCAATTGGAAGTTCGGAAGTGATGTATTCGAAATGGGTTTGGTTTATTGAAGATTTTTGGGGTGTGTTTTTATGCGCAACTTTTGGGTGATTATTTGGAGTTTGGAATACTCTTTATCATTCGTTGCTGCTCGGATTGTATGGTCTCACATCCTAGAGCCCAAATTAAAGAGTCATGGAAGAATTGAAGATTGAAGTTCGTTTCGACATGTGTCACCTTTGAGGCTCGAACCGCGTAGTGCTTGATTTTGGAAGATTTGAAGTGGGTCATTCATTCCTAACTTTGAGGGGGAGAATGTTGGGGTGCAAAGTTATTCATTCATGACTTTGTAAATGTTTGACTTTTGTAAAACCCACTTGCATGTGGTGCTTTAGCCTTTAGACCCATTTGTTAGAGAGTGAGAGAGAGACATGTAAACACCTCTATAAATAGTGGGTTCATACCACTTGTAGAGGTGTGCTTGAGAGATGTAGAAGTGACTGTGTAAGTGTGTGTTATTTATGTAGTCTAGATCTAGATCCTTTTTGTAACACCATATACATTGAATATATCTCTTAAACACCCAAATCACCATGTTCAATTGTGCAAGCTTTAATTCCGCATGCCAAACCATGTTCTTTGTCACTACACTAATCAATGTTTTAAATGATTTTAAATGCTTTAATGGGGGGGGGGGGGGGAAATACAAGTAGAAACAACCATGTTATTAAATCATTGATATGTATTTTATAACTGTGTTTGTCAGTTAACAGATTTCACATACTACAAAATGTGATGCATGAAGTGGTTTTTAAATCTTAAAAATACATTGTTATCAAATGTTTTACCTTTGAAATGTTTATTAAAATGACATCAAGTCATTGTTAGTTATTGTTCAAAACCCATAAGATGGCTTACAAAATGTTGGGTCAAAATATGGTTTATACTTTACTTTTCTGGGCATTGTATTTTTGTGTAATAATTGTGGAGTTTTCGGTCTAGTTTACGGCTGAGTTTACGGCCGTAAACACCTTACGGCCGTAAACTCATTTACGGCCCATATGTTTCCGGCCCATATCCAACATGTATAAATAGAGGTGTTAGGGTGAGGAGTAAATTTTGATGATTGATGAACCCTAAGGACTTTACGGCCAGAGAGGAGAGAAACAGGAGCTTTATGTGTGTGTGAATCTCTTGTATCCGGATTGTAATTCATATCATTAATACAATCGAGATTCATCTTTTTCTTCTTTTCATTCTCTTCTATTTTATTTAACATCACCCTTTTGATTGGGATTCCGCACCATCAAACGAATTTGACTGATACACGGGCAGTTTAGGGATTTACAATTGGTATCAGAGCCAAGTTGTATCAGTAAAAAGGTTTTATTTCGTTTAAAATCAAATATTCTGTGTTTACGGTCCAAGTTTACGGCCGTAAACACCGAGTTCTTGGGCCGTAAACTCTATTTGGGGCATTATTTGATCTTATTTTCGAAATATTTTTGCGTTTTTGGATAGATCTCGCAAAAATAAGGGGGGTTTGTTCTTTGTGTTTTTCATAAAAAGGGGTTTTTGATCGAGTTTTGGAGCTTCAAAGTCGAATTTTCACGTAACCGGAAACTGTTTACGGCCGGAGCTTACGGCCGGAAACTGTTTACGGCTGGAAACTATTTACGGCCGATGGCGGCATTGGTGTTTGCGGCTAGGGTTTCCGAGCTTGCGGCTCAGGGTTTGCGGTCGGCTTGTCTGCGGCTCATAACGGCTCGGCTCGGATCACGGCTCGGTCAGTGGATTGCGGCTCCTGCGTGCGCTTCATAAAAATAGAAACAGCTTCGCGTCTTGCAAGGATCGAACCCGGGTCTCCTGGGAGGAGAACCCGCGCCTTTCCAACTCGACTAGAAGGCTTTTTGTTTTTACCTTCGGAATTTAATTCATAAAGCGTCTTTTTCGCTTCAAGTTTTGATTTTTGACACTTTTAACCCCAAAACTCAATTTCTTTTATTTTTAAATTCCTTTTTCATTCAAAAATAAATAAATAAATAAATAAATAAATAAATAAATAAATAAAATAAAATAAAATTTTATTTTATTTTTTTTAATTTTATTTTTGACTTTTTATTTCAAGTTTTGATTTTGACATCCAAGTTTGACCTTTGACTTTAAACCTTGACTTTTTCGTTTAACTTTTAAAATTTCAAATTTAGCTTTTCGGTTTGACTTTTAAGTTTGACTTTTCAAGTTTAATTTTTTTAAAAATTTGACTTTTAAGGTTGTTTTTAAAAAATAAAAAAGAATAATATATAAAAAAAGGGGGGCATTTTAAATTTGACGTTTAATTTTTATTTCAGCTTCTAGTTGTATTTTTTTTTAATCGATTTTAAGGTCTACGAGGAAACTTTAAAACATGAAAGAGAATCGTCAGGAGATTTTAAGACAAAATTTCAACATGTTCGATTATGTCCCTGGAGAAATCCTCGACACTCAGTTATAACGATTTACCACACTCACTATTCAGATGAATATTGTTGGGATCTTTTTGACCAAATCTGAGATAAACAATAGGCTATTGAATTCACTTCCAAAATCGTGGGATATGAACGTGGCCATCATCAAGAAGACAAAAGATCTCAATCGTCTTAGTATTGCTGAAATAATTGAAGAGCTTGACGCTTTAAAGAGTTCTTTAAACCTTCCGGTCAATGAAGTGTCGTGTTCTCATGCATGTGAAGTTTCATGTTCTCAATCATGTGAAGATACGATTAAATTTCTTCGAGAACAAATTGATTTATTAAAAGGGGAAGTTAAGGACCTGAGATATAAAGGATATCAACTCAGGAAAGGACAGAAACCCCTGAAGACTGAATCGGAAGCAAAAACCAAGGATTTTTGGAAACTTCAGGAAGAGTACAGCAACAAGTGTGAAAATTATGATTATGTTAAGAGTCAACTTGCTGCTGTAACTGAAGAACTTGACGCTTTAAAAATTAAGTGTGGAAAAACCGATGTCAGTTTCAAAAATTATACTGCGTCAAGTCAGACAATCGAGTCCTTATATGAGACCCAGTTAAAATTCAAAGAAAATCAAAGCAAGGGTCTAGGGTATGATAGTGTACGTCCTCCTTACAATCATAACTACACATCCATCCCTATGAAACAAGAAGAAATTAACAGGGAGGCACATCTTAAATACGGGAAACCAGCTGGATTTGTGTCAGGAGGAGTTATTAATGTTGAAAATACTGATGCTTCTGTTACATGTGCAGGTAAAGTAGCAGAGGATGAGAACAAGGAGAGTTCTTCTAAACAAACAAACGACCTCCTGAACTCTGAATCTGTTGCTTCTAATCAAGCTCCCATTGGTAAATATAGGCCACCATTTCAAGCTAAACAGAGTGCCTGTTGCAACTGTGCGTGTGGGAAAAGTAAGCGACAAGGCAAGGATATGCCACCAGGGGCAGGAAGAGACAACTCCACAGTGAAGAAAAGGACATGTTTTCACTGTGGAACACCTGGACACATTGCCAAAAATTGTCCTAATCGCGCGTATGTTCCCTACTACACACAAGGCTGGCAGAACATGTCAAGAGGGAGACACTCCAAAAGATACCCCTCGAGATCACGATCAGACATTGACGACTGGAATTCCAAGAAGGCCAAGAATTCAACTCCCAAGGCCAAGCATCCAACCTACAAGGCAAAGAATTTGAATCTCAAGGGCAAGAAGGGAATGTCGGCCAAGAAGCCCAGTTCAAGAGATGCTCCTGCAAAACCAAGACCGGCTAGGTCAAAGTCATCTCGAAGATCGGCTTCAAGTGCCAAATCAAGTGCCGAGGCACCCATTGGATCGAAAAAGAAATGGGTTAAACCCAACTACAAATGGGTTCCGAAGTCTCAAACTCCTAAAATTCCTAATGCTTCTAACGTTTCTACATCTTCTGTTTGTGATAAACAGGATATGTCATGGGAGAGAGTATCGTGCGTTGATGAAAAAGGTCGACCCAGTTTTAAAATGGATTGGGTTCGAAAGACCAACTAATCCCGCTCTGTGTCGGAGCAGCTATGGAGGCATATCATCAGACTTCGGTTTGTTGGTAGTGGCTGCTCCTGGCATATGATTGGGGACATCTCTCAACTGTACAACATTCAGATCTTTGTTTGAGAGTATGTGTCCTTTTGCGGGAAAGGAAGAGATCACACGGGGTTAGTGCTTAACGATGTCAAGAATTTTCGGATCTATTCTGAGATTACGTGTGCTGTTCTCAGACCTTCTGGATGCAGATTCAATCGATGAATTATGGTTTGCGTTTTCTTCTCTATACTTCTAAGTTTTTCTTAATCTGATTCGCTTTAAAGACTAATGTTTGTTTTAGGATAGTTTAAATTTGCGCATTTACTTTCGTTTCTCTCCTATGCACAAATTTAGGGGGAGAAATAAAAACAAAACAAAAATTAGAAAATTTTCAAAAATCCAAAAAAAAAAAATCAGAAAATCAGAAAATAAAATAATATATTGGTTATGAAATCTATTTGAGGGAGATGTTTTGGGAAGTGATATTATCAAGTGATAACAGGCAACCTGAGTCTGCGTAACGTACCCGAAGTTGAAGGGTCTATGCTCTGACTTGATGCGTCGGTAGGCACGAAAATTTTTAAATGGACTTGACTAGGGAGATTTGAACTTAGGAAATATATAGACTTGACAAATCTTGACCTAGTTAGATACGTTCGGCCTGACAATACGACGCTCGGATAGGTTGAGCAGGGAGATATATATGGGAATCTACTCGTCACATTAATTGAACCCGTACTTGGAACCGTGGCTTAACTTTTCCTCGATGTGCGGATTCTGTCCTTAATTCCGGTTGGGTGGGGCGACTGGTAAATTCTGATAAATTAGGTCTGTAGAAAATCATTTTCTTTCTTTCTGTCTGTTAGTCATATGTTGTCTCCTTTGCGCGACTTCTAATCCGACCTGGTACACAACATATGCAACTCTATTTCTCTGCAGGATATATATATGTGTGTGAAATATATGTGTGAAATACTTCTCATCTGTTAGCCATATGTTGTCTCCTTTGCGCGACTTCTAATCCGACCTGGTACACAGCATATGCAACCTTCTTCTTCTCAACCCCTCTAAAGTAGTTAGCAATAGAATTCTATATTTCTTCTCTCTTTGAATGATTGTCTGCTCACCCGGTGTAAGGAGTATTCTGGAAGTTCTTGATGGCTGGGGCATATCAGGAAGCCGGAAACACGTTCCAGTACACTTAAAAATTGAACACATACATATTGTCTATAGATCTCGCTGCTCAATTTAGGTGGACAACAATATCCCTGGTCGTCGTTAGATGAATGGTCCTTAAGATATAGTATCTAAGGAATTAGGATCAGATATAATTTTTAGGAACTTAAGTTCACTTTGTCTTGTAACAAGTAGTATGTCCTAAATAAGTCACAAATTTTTCGTGTTTAAGTGGACGACAATACCGACGATCGACCAGACAAAGATGTGAATATGGAAGGTACCGACAAGTGGATAAAGGTTGTCTAAAAACTTTGATCCCAAATCTCTCTTAAAGTTAGATATCATTTTATTTTTTTAAATTTGTCATATTTTCTTCTAATGTAAATATTAGAGGAGAATTAAAAATTAAAAAAAAAACAAAAAAAATCAAAAAAAAAAAAAATTAAAATCCAAAAATAGTGTTATTTCTGTTTTATTTCTTGTTCAGAAAATAAAAAATCCAAAAATATTTTTGTTTCTATTTTAATTTGTGTGCTAATTTTTCTTTTAGTTTTGTTTTGTCTTGAAAAGTGATTTCAGGTATAGATAAGACTCATGGAGTTTGTGTTGAAGATTTCTGAACCAAAGCCTCGTTCGTGAGCATCGAAGAATTCGCATTCGAAGGAGCAAGAAATGAAGAGCATTCTTTCAACATTCAATCTTTCAACCCCAGAAGCAAGATGAAGTTAAAGTTGAAGATTATGTGACGGATTGCATTGAAGCCTCCTCAATCAGTCTGCTGTTATTGTTGTACCTGCTGAAGTGATCTAGAAGATTTGTTCTCTCTGATTTTCTCTCTGAAGATTCTCAAGCTGAATGCGCCATCTTTCAAGAATCAGTACGTCAAGCCTCCTCACCCAATGTGTGTTCAATGCCAAATTCTGAAGAAAACCTCAAGTGCTCAAGATGAAGTCATTCTTTGAAGATTCATATGTTCATCCTGATGCTGTGAAGAAATCGAAGGTTAAAGCTGAAGCCAAGCTCCCATTGAAGATTGACAAGAAGAGCCAGCTACTTTTTAGGGGGAGCTTGTTGGGTCATTAAGAAAAGAAAGCTATAAACCAAGGGGGAGATTGTTGGGTCAAAATATGGTTTATACTTTACTTTTCTGGGCATTGTATTTTTGTGTAATAATTATGGAGTTTTCGGTCTAGTTTACGGCTGAGTTTACGGCCGTAAACACCTTACGGCCGTAAACTCATTTACGGCCCATATGTTTCCGGCCCATATCCAACATGTATAAATAGAGGTGTTAGGGTGAGGAGTAAATTTTGATGATTGATGAACCCTAAGGAGTTTACGGCCAGAGAGGAGAGAAACGGGAGCTTTATGTGTGTGTGAATCTCTTGTATCCGGATTGTAATTCATATCATTAATACAATCGAGATTCATCTTTTTCTTCTTCTCATTCTCTTCTATTTTATTTAATATCATCCGTTTGATTGGGATTCCGCACCATCAAACGGATTTGACTGATACACGGGCAGTTTAGGGATTTACACAAAACCATTTTACATTCTTGAACTAAACTATGCATGTACACTTATATTCTTATATATGTATTGAGGTTATAGTTTACAACTTTCATTTAGTTTCTCACACCCTTGAGTAGTAAGAGTGTATAAACGTACTTGAACAACCAATTACCTTTCAGTAAATTATCATAGGGATAATTTGGAGATATCAAACATAATTCCTATTACAAGGAATCACACAAGAGTCAGTTCATTCATGAGTCTATACCAGTACATTACCTGATACATGAGTATATTTACATTTGATTACATGATACATGAGTACGTTTACATATACTTACATGATACATGAACACGCTTACATGAACGTGTTACATGAGTACCTTTACGTAGATACACTTAGCTGTGTATATTAACATGAATACTTGTATCTCGAATTGCGAGGATGATTTATTAGTACCTTCTGTGTAAATATTCCTGCATATCCCTAGTACCTCGGGATATCTAGACAGGATCCTATCCCTAGTACCTCGGGATACCTAGATGGGCCCCTATCCCTAGTACCTCGGGATATATGGACGGGACTAACCATTATGGAACCCATCTGTTAGCACTAGTGGGTGATGAACATCTACGGATGCCTATGGTTATTACTTATACTAGGAGTACCTTTACAGGGACTAACCCTTCCTCCGCCCTGCTGCTGCTACAGAGGACAATTGGACAATCTTTAGATGTTCATTAGGTTATATAGGTTGCGTTAGCCCTACTACCTCGGGATAACAGTTATATACGTCGTGTTAGCCCTAGTACCTCGGGATAACACTTACATTCGTAATTTTTCCTGTTTACTTTATTTTGTGACACTTTCACATAAACGATGAGGTAGACTAAGTACTTTTAGTACTAGTCAATAGAAAGGAAAAACTATCATTTTACATAACAAAACATTCGGGTATTGGTAGAAGACTACATCTCAAACTGATAGAAAATAAGGGATTTTTAGGGCTTTTCATACTTACATCATCATTTTCATTTAAAGGTTTACATGACTTTTAAAACATCTTTTAGTAAGCAAGACAACGACACTTAAATACTTATGAATTCACCAGCTTTAAAGCTGATACTCTCTTTCAAAATAACTTGTATTCTCAGGTAAACAGTAGACAGGTACGATGGCCAGGTTTTGAGAAGACGGAGCAGACAAGACTCGTATTTTATTTTGATTGTATATTTTTGGTGTCTTACTACAATGAAAGAACACACATGTATTAAAACTCTACTTGTAATGCAATGGGTGATGTTGTTGCTTGTTTATTATATTACACTGTTGTGATACTGTACATGACGTCCTCCACCCCTGAACGTTTCCGCCGTCTGTGGTTTTGGGGTGTGACATCTGTGGAGCTTTCTGAAGACATATGTTCCTCAAGGTGTTTAAAATAAGGAGGAGTCTCAGGTCAGTTGAGGTTGTTTTGGGTGATGAGTGAGGAGATGGAATATTTTGAGATGGTGGAGGTGAAGGCTGCAGGATTGGAATTTTTGTTGTGGTGATTGGAGGGCTCTGACGAATGGTTGTATTTGAGCGATGGCCTTCTTCATCACTTCCCCATCTTGATGAATGCAACCCTGGTGCGTCCTCAAGCCGTTGTTTGAGGCCATCCACTTTGGCACAGAGTTCTGCAAAGTGAGTTTTCATAGTTTCGGCCAGTTGGGAGTTGTCTGGAATGGAAGAGTTGAAGAGCAGTTTGTGAATATCCTTTGTAAGTTAATGGATCTCAGGGCCATGGAAATTGGTGGTAAGATATTTTTGCATCTGGTTGATCGTAGCATGAAGAACAGAGATAATGGACTCATAGGCAGTGTGATTCTCATCTATCACCCTCTGAGATAAAGCAGCTTGGTCCGCAATGGCTGTTTGTAAGCCTTGTTTGATTGCGGTCACCTCTGCAATGAGGCATTCTGTTGCAGCCATAAAGTCTTGATGATCTGCCCTGCGGTTGTTGTCAAGCAATCGAATCCCCATTTCGACCTTGAGAGAGATGCGCTCAGCAGCCATACGCTCTCTTGTCTCAAGTTGTTGAATGCGTTCAATGAGGGACTGCGGTCCTGGAATATCTTCAGGTGGAGGTTGAGTAGGCTTGACTGCAACAAAAATCTGATCGACTTTAGCTTGGAGATTGAGGAACTCTTTTCTTGTGACAGCAGCTTTCTTCTTTTTCTTTTTCTTTTCCTTGGGCTTAGAAGTTGAGTGTTGTGAACCGCTGGACTCTTCTTCTTCTTCGAACATCATTAGGTCATCATCGGAAGGATTTGGTTTGTTGACCTCTTGGATGTCTTCATCATCAAAACCGAAGGTTGGGGCCGAGCTGAGTTCAATAGCTGGCTCTTCGTCTTGAGATGGGTTGACTGCGGTAGGTGGAACAGGAGTTGAAGTAGGAGGAACAGTAGATGTACCTGCGGCTGTGGTTGAGGCTTGAGCTTTCAATATTGTTTCCGCCATGTGATCCATCCAGTTTTGAACCGTTTGGATTGTGGCCGTAGTATAGGCATTGCTGATGGCATTTGCCTAGTACTTAGCCACAGACAGGATTTCTTGTTCCTTCTGTTGTTGTTGTTTGACTTGTTGCTCCTTGCGGGCTTGGAATGCTCTTTTGAAAGCAGCATATTTTTTGATTTCAGCATCAGTAGTTGGCTGATACCGACTCTAAGAATCACTAGAATTTTCGCCGTCAATTCCTTATGTTCGCACCAAGGTGTCCCTTGGGTTCACAGATCCTTGCACATTAGTGCTCACCGTGCCTAACCCAACTGATAAAGATGTAAGCAGAGTAGGATTTCCTGGGCTTCCTCGGTCTCCTTGACCCGTGGTCAAGTCTGGCCTCGGCCCAGTTCTGGCATGGGGGAAAGAGATGCCCTGCGGATAGAGTGGTGTTTGAAGTGTTTGGGATACTTGCAAAAGGATGGATTCTAACTCCTCATGAGAAAAAGTATGCAGTCTGGAAGTCCTGGAGACCTTAGGGCGATTTCTAGATTTATCTGCTTGATATAAAACTGGGGGGCTGTCTCCACGTTCGGATGAAGACGATGATGAAACAATCTCACATGATGAGGTTGATTGGTATTCGATAGAGGTATTGACTGGGTGTGCGGCCACCCCAAGGACTATTGGAGCCTGTTGAGAGGCTGCAGTATCAGTCCGGTCACGCATTTGGCCAGTGGTTGCGGTTGTCTTTTTTTTCTTGAGGATAGCAATTGGTTGTCTATCTTCCTGAGAATCACTGCTCAATACAATGGTGGTTTTGGTTTTTCGTTTCTTAGAAGGTGTGGTTGGTTTTGGGGCTTTCTTCTTGGGTGTGGTAGCTTTCTTTTTGGAAGCCACAAATTTTCTCCGTTGAGAAATGTTAGAAAGTGGAGTGGCAAAGGGTGCTGCGGTACCCTCAGGAAGAATGGTAGTACAAGGAAGATGTGGGGTAGAAGGGTATGGGATAATACCCTCCATACCCTCTATGTGATCTGAGACATCAGCAGTCTCGAGACCAAGCAAGGCAAGGATGTGAATGGGGAGCCTGCGGATACGTCTAATAGCTTTAAGCCCATGTTGTCAATGCCTCCGGTCCTGCCAGCCAGACAGCGGATGACAATGTGGCATACGAACTGCCAAACCTCAGGCAGTTGGTTCTTCTTGAATTCACCAATCCCTCGGATCGGTTTCTGGTAACCCATTTGGTAGAGTGCGGTGGTGATGTTAGATAATGATGGTGTGAAGAGCTTGATGGAAGGATGAATCAAAAGGTTTATGGCATTCAAGAACTTCTCTTTGGTCAAGATGACCAAGGAATCATTGATGAGGTTGAGATGCACTTCTTGAGGGTTTTCCAGTGGTCTGTATGTAGAAAAAGCACACTTGTAGAGTGTAGAAACGGGAACAACATCAGTGAATGCGTCGAATGGGCCAAATAGGATGTGATTCTTGAGGTGCTTGATCATCAATTTTGTTGGGGCATTATACGATTGGTGATCTTCAAACACTGCACGAAAGTTGCTTGAAGCGATTGATGGTGCTGTGGAACCAGTCTGATTCATGGAGCCTGAAGCCTTGGATTGCTTCTTTGATGCACCAGATTTTGCCATTCAGAGATGTGAGATTGGAGTTTTTGAGAGCTTTTGGGAGTTTTGAGAGAATATAGAATAATCGATTAACAGAGAGCATAAACGATTTTAGTGAAGAAGATGGGTTTATAAAGGGGGCAAAAGAATTTTAACCCTAGGTAAAAGATAGAAGGGAGTAAGAAGTTGAATGGGGTTTTTGGGGGGAATCAATGATTCTGGGATTGAATCTCAGCCACACAAATATGAAACGGTTTTTTGGAGATATTTTGAGAAATCTTAAACGGGGGTTTGCATTTAATGGCAGATTAGACGCATGGAAATAAGTCAGGTAAACGTGGGGTGAGGAGAGAGAAAGTTGTACCTGATGGGACATGGTTGGGAGAGGAAAAGAAAAGTTGAGGATGGATTGATTTGGAAATCGTTCTTTTTGTCATCATCCCTAAAATAGGTCTGATACTGGGTTTATTCAGAAAGAGAATGTGACAGTTTGTAAAGGGAATGTTTGTATTTTATTTAATGAAGGATCATTAAATAGCACAAAAAGATTTAAGAGTTAATGATATGTTGGAATTTATTTAAGGTGATTGTGGTTGAAAACATCATTACGGTTGAGAAACTTCATCGCAGATGACCAAAGAAAGATTTCAGAGAGAATCTGTGAGAAAACACTTGTACAAAGAGTTAGAAATAAAAGAACATTAAAACCCATGAGAGATACGTATTATATATGGTTGCAGTACCTAGATTGTGGTATCAAAACCATCTATCATATGTAATTCTCAGTTATAACTACAATGGAGACCAATGATGGTCTGCAGTAGCTAACACTTCATAAAGAATTGTGGGTCTGGATTCATCATTCCCAACAGTTGTAAGAATGCATTGAGTTTTGTAGAGTCAAGAGCTTTTGTGAACACATCCGCAATCTCTTCATGAGTAGGAATAAAGATGAGTTCAATATTACCTTTCAGAATATGATTTTTGATGAAATGATATCGTAACTCAATATGTTTTGTCTTGGAGCGCTGAATAGGATTATGAGATATTGCTATAGCACTTTCAGAGTCACAGTAAATTGGTATCCGCAACATTCTGTACCCATAGTCTAGCAATTGTGTCTTCATCCAAAGAACTTGGGAACAGCAGCTGGCTGCGGCCACATATTTTGCTTCTGCGGTAGATAGAGATACACACATTTGTTTTCTTGAGGACCAGCTTACAAGTCTTCCTCCTAGGAATTGGCATCCACTGGATGTACTTTTTCTATCTGGCTTACAACCTGCATGATCCGCATCGGTGAAGGCTTGAAGACTGAAGTCGCTGACTGCGGGATACCATAAGCCCATCGATTTGCTTCCTTTAAGATACCGAAGAATTTGTTTGGCTATAGTCATGTGAGACACTTTTGGATCAGCCTGGTATCTTGCACATACACCAGTTGCAAAGACAATGTCAGGTCTACTTGCGGTGAGGTACATCAGCGAACCACTGATACCTCTATAGGTCTTGTGATCCACATATTCACCAGAGGGATCAGCAGAGATCTTATAACCGAAGGCCATAGGGACCTTAGCAGAAGAGAAGTTGTCCATTGAATATTTCTTTAGAAGTTCAGTGGTGTATTTTTCTTGATGAATAAAAATTCCTTGCTGTATTTGTTTGACTTGAAGACCTAGAAAGAAATTAATATCTCTATTCATGCTCATTTTGAATTTGTTGGTCATGAGCTTAGCAAATTCATCCCTCATTCCTTGATCAGTCGATCCGAAGATAATATCATCCACATATATTTGTACCAACATAAGGTTGTCACCATTTTCTTTTCTGAATAATGTGGGATCAATCACTCGTCTTTTGTACCCAGATGAGACATGAAATTCAGAGAGTGTCTCATACCAAGCTCTTGGGGCTTGTTTCAAACCATAGACTGCTTTTACAAGCTTATAGCAGTGGTCTGGAAATTCAACATTTTCAAAGCCTGGAGGTTGCTGAAGATAAACCTCCTCTTTTAGTTCACCATTGAGGAAAGCACTCTTAACGTCCATTTGGTGTACCTTGACATTTTTGTGCGCTGCGTACGCTAGAAAGATCCGGATGGCTTCCATGCATGCTACCGGAGCATACGTTTCATCGTAGTGAATTTCTTCTAGTTGATTGTAACCCGTGGCAACAACTCTTGCCTTGTTTCTGATGACTGAGCCAGATTCGTCTAGCTTGTTCTTGAAAACTCATCTTGTACCAACAATAGTATGACCTTGTGGAAGAGGAACAAGTTGCCATACTTTGTTTCTTTCAAATTCTTCAAATTCTTCTTGCATTGCGGCTATCCAGTCTGGTTCAAGCAATGCTTCTTTGATCGTTCTAGGTTCAACCGAAGACATAAATGTTGCATAATGGCAGTGGTTAGATAAGTCCTTGGAAGACCGAGTCTGGATACCTGCAGATGGGTTGCCAATAATTTGACCTGGTGGGTGGTCTCTTGTCCATACATGGAGACGTGGCATCAGATGATCAGCAGCTGCGGTAGAAGGAATATCTTGGATGTCAAAGGAATCTGCGATTGGAGAAGGCAGTTCCCCCTGGATTTGAGAGCATCCTGTTGAATCATCTTGATCTATTGGAGCAGAATTTACTTGAGGAATTGGCAGAGATTGAGGTTCCCCCTGGATTGCGGATGGGAGTTCCTCTGGAACCTGAGAAGGTTCCCCCTGGAATGCGGATGGGAGAGTGACAATTCTAGGATCGGATCTAGTGTCAATATCTTCTATGAGGTCATCATTTGAGTCCTCTGAAGGTTCGTTTGATGGAGAAGCTTCACTTCGGGCAGGAATGTAAGCAGCATCAGGTACTGGAACCTCAACGGTTGTAAAATGATCCGGAGTAGAGCTTTCCCCATCAACCGGAGAGGTGGAAGTATTGAGCGATACTACTTCAGATATAGATGGTCTAGATACGTTGGCATGTTGTTGTTGAGCTGTGGGTGACACTAGAACTTCATATAGTTTTGCCGTTTCAATGGGATCAAACAGATCATCATAATTGATTTCAACTAGATTTAGAGGTTCGGAAGTGGCTGGAATGTCACTTTCCATGGTTGCAGTAGTTTCGGTGGATGGAGGTGCACTGCGGATGTGGGAGTCATCAAATTTCACATCGCAGCTTTCGATGATCAACCTTGTTCTTTTGGTGAGCACTCGATATGCAACCTTGTTAGTAGAATAACCAAGGAAGATAACTTCGTCAGACTTTGGTAGAAACTTGTTGAGTTGGTCTCTGTTGTTGATCATGAAGCATCTACATCCAAAGATATGAAAGAAACGAACATTGGGTTTGCGATTGTGGAGACCTTCATATGGTGTTTTATTGAGACGCTTTCATACAATACTTCGGTTTTGAGAAAAGCATGTTGTTGATACTGCTGCGGCCCAGAAATAGAGAGGAATTTGGGTAAAGTTAAGCATGGATCTGGCTGCTTCAACTAGAGTGCGGTTCCTTCTTTCTACTACACCATTTTGTTGCGGTGTATAGGGTGCTGAAAAGTTGTGAGAGATGCCTTTGGAAACTAGGAAACTGTTCAGAAGATGATTAGTGAATTCAGTTCCATTGTCACTGCGGATGCGTCGGACTGGAAGCTTGATTTGAAGTTCGATTTCTTTGATGAAGTTAATGAAGATCTGTGGTGTTTCTTATTTGAGTCTGAGAAAGAAGACCCATGTGAAGCGTGTGTAGTCATCAACAATAACCAGTATATATTTTTTGTGTTGAAGACTGGCTACGGTTAAGGGACCGTAGAGATCAATGTGTAACAGTTCCAGTGGTTCAGAGATAGAAGAATTCATTATCAGAGGAAGGCTTGCTTTTGCTTGTTTTCCGCATTCACACGCTGGACAAAGAGTATCGTTGCTGAATTTGAGAATGGGAAGACCACAGACTAGTTCTCCTAAGACGAGGTTGTTGATGTAGTGAAAGTTGAGATGAGCTAGCTTGCGGTGTCATAGCCAGTAGATTTCGAATACAACTTTGGACAGAAAGCACAGCTGCGGTTTTCCAATGATGAGAGAAACATCAAGAGGGTACATCGTGCCTTCGGAGCGAGATTTGATTAAGCAAGTGTTGCAATCACTCGTCATTATGTAACAGAATTTATTGTCAAATTGAACACGATGTCCTGCTTTACATAGTTGGCCAAAACTGATGAGATTGTGTTTAAGACCTTCTACATAAGCAACCTTCTAAATGGAAAAGTTTCCCGTAGTGAGAACACCGTAACCTCGGGTGACACCGTTTGCATTGTTGCCAAACGTGACATTTCCACCATTGCATATAGGCCTGAAATCCCGAAGGTACTCTAACCTTCCGATCATGTGCAAGGAGGAGGCACTGTCAATTAAGCAGTCTTCTTCTTGTTCCTCCTTGCACAAAGCCTGAGAGTTACACGGTTAGTTTAGGCATCCAAACAAGTTTGGAGCTAGGGACGATTGATGTATTCTTAAATGATGCATGGTCCAAGGTTGCATGGACAGGTCTCTTGTCAACTTTTAAACCTAATCCTGGGTGATTGTTCAGATTTGGATTATTACGAGGTTTCTGAAAAGTACGAGATTTTTGACTTTTATTTGATTTGTCATGAGGTAAAAACTTTTGATAGCTGCACTGACATTTACAAAAAGAGGGTTTGTCACTGAATCTGACATTGTGCTTGGTCAGCGGTTTATGGAGTGAATTGGACTTGAAATTAGTCCGAGGTGGGTAACTTCTGAAAGATTTGACATTTGATTGCTGAAAAGTTTGTTTTGAACGAGTTTTCGCCAAATCTTTGAGTTCCTCTAGGTGGATTTGGCAAAATTCCTTTCCACCTGTTTTGATGTGATTTTAAAATTGTTGGAGTGGGAGAAACTCGTTTCCACTTTGGGTCATTTTGGGAATAGACCTGAAAAGCATAGTCTCTTACAAGTTTGACACCTTTTTGGGTTGTGTTAGAAGTAGCAGGAATGGATTTTAAAACTGAACTTTCCTTTTTGTTTGTTTTCATGAAAGAAGAGTTTTTTGAAATGTAATTTGTGAAAACAAATTTTTCTAGACTCCTGGATTTTGGAATTCTCATATGTTTCCTATTTTTTGAAAACTATGTCTGCTTTTGTTTCGAGATCGAATTTCTTCTTTGAAAGCTCTTTTTGCCAAAGATTTTGGTGAACCGCAGTCATTGTTATTCAACTACGGTTTCCTAAGATTTTCTGAACACTTTTGAAAATGCGGACTAGAATCATCAGAACTTGAAGATTCTGGAATTTGAGAACATTGACCTTCTTCAAAATTTTCTATAGGTAATTCATGAAAAATCGGTGGAAGAGTTGTAGTTCCTTGAACTGAAGAGTTGCAGTTATTGTTGTTCAACTGCGGTGAAGATGATTTGACTACCGCAGAGTAGGTCTTAGTTGAGACTGCGGTGGGACACTTCTGGGACAATTGCCTATAGTGTGGAACACTACGGTCTGAGGACAAAGATGGAAAGTCCTTTGAGGCTTCGAGGTTTTCAACAACAATTTCTGCATCAACTTCAGATGAAGTTTGAGAATTTGAGTGAGTGGTGCCACTGATGGGAGTTTCATCACATGTGCGACTAGAATCCTCAGGCCCAATTTCCTCAATGACAAAATTATCGCTCAAATTGTGCAGTCTACCGAAGTGAGTTTAGATATCTTCGGGAAAAGTCTTGTCATTAACAGGGAAATGAAATTCTCTATCAGGAGGGACATACACTTTGTCTTTCTTGAACCCGGGTGAGGAATCTATTGCGGTAGGATACCCATTTGACCAAACCCAATTATATGTATTGTCCACGGTTCCATTATTTACCAAATTTTCAATAGCCTCACTTTCATTAAACAATTTTTCAATTAGGAGATTCAATCATACAATTTCTCTCTGAGCTAAATCTCTTTGATTCAAGGCTATCTCTAACTAGGTTACACTTAACATTCTAGCATCTTTCTCTAACTCTAGATCCCTTTCTAACATTGCCATCTTAAGTCTCTTGTTATACAGTCTTCCTCTCACTTGGAACATCTCTTGGGACGCAATATTCTTCTCATCTAGGGCTTTGTTATAGTCTGTAAGGATGTCAGCACAAGTGTCATTAAGATCATCTATGTAGGGCTGACAGTTATGCATGCTATAATTTAAAGTTTGGATCATGAGTTTTACCTGTTCAACAATGCTTAGAGTCCCATCTTTCACCATGTAGCAGTAGTCTTTGTTCAACATTGCTAACCCATCATCATCCGCAGTGGCCAACATGCAAATTTTCCCTTTTCCCTTAACACTACTGATGGTCTCTTCTTCATCCCCTGATGACCAAATTTGATGGTCTCTTTTAACTTGAGCCACATATGCCCTTGCCTTTTCTTTTTCTTCCAACTCTTGAGCCATTCTAAGATGGAATGCTCTATCCTTGACTACATTGGCCTTACAGTCTTTTGCGAAGTGATTTTCCTTGTTGCATTTGTGAAAAATCACAACATCAGTCATGTCTTCTGACTGAGTACCGAAGTCATTGTTCTGAGGAGACTGTGGTACCTCCTTGGGTTGATTGTTCTGAGAGCCTTTAGGATACCGAGAGTAGTTGTTCTGGGGACCGAAGTTACGGTTGAATGGAGGTTTGTTGAACTGTTGATTTTTGCAGAAAGAGGAAGGTGGTATGTAGTTGAACTGTTGGCTAACTAGAGCAATAGCCGTTTTAAATTCTTCTTCATCATCATACTTAGAATCTGCTTTGTATGACTGTGGTGGGGTGTCATACGATGAAGAGTAAGGTGACTGTGGTGCAGCTTGTGCTATGAGAGCAAGTGGTCCTTCGAAGTCAGCACAGTCTTTGAGTACAGTGGATTCTTGTGCTTGAAGTTCTCCGTAGAGTTTATAGAGTGATAAGGAGTGAATCTTCCTGTCACCTTGGACTATCATTTTGGCCGTAGTCCAATGTCTTCCTAAGCCATTAAGGAACTGGAGATTGGGTTCATGGTTACTGCGGATGGTACCAGCGTTTGACAACTTTGTGACTATCAAGTTGAATCTTTTGAAGGAGTCTTCCAAACTTTCACCAGCATGAGCTTTGAAGTTCTTGAAGTCGTTGAGTGTGGTAGTGAGCTTGTTATCATGTGCTTGTTCTGAGCCTTCGTACAAGTTTTTGAGTACATCCCAGATCTCTTTTGCTGACTTGCAGTTTACGATAATATCAAAGTTGTCAGGAGCGACACCACAAGAAATTTAATAAAAAGCAATAACATCATTTTCCATTTTATACATATCATCCTTGGTAGGACGACTCATAGTTGGTTGACCTCCTCCTAGTTTGGTTGTCGTGCTGTCAGTTTAACGGGTGTGAGGACTGGAATGTGTGGTCCTTCTTCCACGGATCGCCATACATCTCTACCCAGTCTTCTTAAGTACCTCTCCATTCTTTATGACCAGTGATGATACTCTTTTGCTACCAGTATCGGAGCTCGGTTAGAACCACCAACACTATTGGAGACATTCAGAGATAACAATTGTGCCATTTTGTTTTTTTTTTCTGAGAAATGAGATTTAGTGGTATAGCAGGCTTAATGAGAAAATCAGAGTTCTGATATCCAAAAAGCAACCACTTTGGCTCTGATAGCAATTGTTGAGAGGCAAACTTGGAGACACACTTGAACAAACGTTAGTACAAGTATATTGCGGAATAGAGTTAATCTCAAAGGATCAATAGCTCAACAATAATATAGTTAGATAGTTAGATAGTTAGTTGCGGAAAGTAAAGAAATGCAAATGACACCAGTTGTTATATCAAGAATACAGTTAAACTGATTCATAACAGGAATGCATTCACTCCAAGTTAGTAAGTGAGATCAAGTTTAGTGATTAAGTCTAGAAGACTTGCTCCAAAGAGAGGTTATATTCAAGTAGCAGTTTGAGTGTGAACAGTAATAAGATAGAGAAATGAAGAAGATAAGAGAGATGATTGAAGGAGAAATCTTGTGTATTAAGAAGTTAAGAAGCGTAGTAAGAAGTTGTTTTGATAGAAGAGAATGAGTCTATTTATAAAGACTCTGAAACAAACTACTCTATAAGCAGCCATGCAAGGCATGCTGCACAATAGAGTACATTACATAAGATAAGTAAAGGAAATAACTAAGACTGCGGATGCTGAAGACTTGATGACTCCGGATGCTGAGATGATTGTTGATGGAGGATGGTTGCGGTTTGTAGAAATGACTTTGGATGCTGGATTGGTTGTGGGAGCTAAACCGTTGTGGTAGTAAAGAGACGATTGTGGTAGTTGAGTTCAAGAGGGTCACTTATATGATTCAACAATTTCCCCTAAGTGACCTCTTTAACTCCGGTTCAGGTATCAAGTTTGAGGAACTTGATCAATATCCACCAAAATTTTCTAACATTTTCCAGCCAAATGATTCTTCTTGTGACCTCAAACTTGAATTCAACAGTAGTGTGCTTTGATCTTTCTACTGCGGTCTTGCAGATGTCAAGTTGCTTCTTGGGCAGGCGGTGCATGGCATTCATCGGAATGAAGTATTTGACATTGTCTGTCTTCCGTTTGAATATGATGCCAAGTTCTGGAATGTTGGTTGCGCCTAGAGATCTTTCTTCATAGCCTTCTGTAAGCATTGGCACTGGTTCAAGTGGTGGAATGTCAAATTTCATGAGGATGGTGGGATGGATGTCTGCATCTATTTTGGAAAATGTAACAAACAGTGTCCTTAAGAAAGGATTTGGCTTTGTCAAGAGCAATCTGCATCTTAGGATGCTTCTGTGTCTTTTTCTGAAAGACTCTGGCAATGAGAAATATTTCTTCAGGGTTCATGCAAGGGAAGTCTGCCTGGGTGCGGATGTAGTCATGCTCTCTTCTGGTAAGAGTGAATTGAGCAAAGTCATCTTTCATAAACTTCCGCATCTTGTAATTTTTCACTGCGGATGGTCTACCGTTAGACCATACATTTTCCACTGAAGAGCCATGCTTCGCATGTAAGCGAGTGAGTCTTTCAAATTCCATCGGCAGTCACTTGTGATCAGGAAGACTGCGGTCGAAGGATTCAAAAACAACAAAAAACTTGGTATTGGGAGAGATTGGAATATCCCAATAACGATCGGATGGTGGTTCAGCATAAGTGAGATGGGGAGTGTAGTCTTCATCTAGTAGCCTGAGGTGCGGATTGACCCATGACTTGATCAGCGATTCATCGATAATAGTGTCAAATCCACACTCTCTCCAGATGAGTTCAGCTAACTTGGATGCTTTCTAGTCTTGTTTTCTTGAGCTGTGGCAGGGGAGTCTGTGGAGCTTTCTGAAGACAGATGTTCCTCAAGGTGTTTAATATGAGGAGGAGTCTCAGGTCTGTTGAGGTTGTTTTTGGGTGATGAGTGAGGAGATGGAATATTTTGGAATGGTGGAGGTGAAGGCTGCGGGGTGGGAATTTTTGTTGTGGTGATTGGAGGGCTCTGACGAATGGTTGTATTTGAGCGATGGCCTTTTTCATCACTTCCCCCTCTTGATGAATTCAACCCTGGTGCGTCCTCAAGCCATTGTTTGAGCCCATCCACTTTGGCACAGACTTCTGCAAAGTGAGTTTTCATAGTTTCCGCCAGTTGGGAGTTGTCTGGAATGGAAGAGTTGAAGAGCAGTTTGTGAATATCCTTTGTAAGTTGAAGGATCTCAGGGTCATGGAAATTGGTGGTAAGATATTTTTGCATCTGCTTGAGCGTAGCACGAAGAACAGAGATAGTGGACTCATAGGCAGTGTGAGTCTCATCTATCACCCTCTGAGATAAAGTAGCTTGGTCCGCAATGGCTGTTTGTAAGCCTTGTTTGATTGCGGTCATCTTAGCAATGAGGCATTCTGCTGCGGCCATAAAGTCTTGATGATCTGCCCTGCGGTTGTTGTCAAGTGATCGAATCCCCATTGCGACCTTGAGAGACATACGCTCTCTTGTCTCAACTTGTTGAACGCGTTCAATGAGGAACTGCGGTCCTGGAATATCTTCAGGTGGAGGTTGAGTAGGCTTCACTGCAACTAAAATCTGATCGACTTTAGCTTGGAGATTGAGGAACTCTTTTCTTGTGACAGCAACTTTCTTCTTTTTCTTTTTCTTTTCCTTGGGTATAGAAGTTGAGTGTTGTGAACCGCTGGACTCTTCTTCTTCTTCGAACATCATTAGGTCATCATCGGAAAAATTTGGTTTGTTGACCTCTTGGATGTCTTCATCATCAAAACCGAAGGTTGGGGCCGAGCTGAGTTCAATAGCTGGCTCTTCGTCTTGAGATGGGTTGACTTGAGCTTTCAATATAGTAGATGTACCTGCGGCTGCGGTTGAGGATTAAGCTTTCAATACAGTTACCGCCATTTGATCCCTCCAGTTTTGAACCGTTTGGATTGTGGCCGCAGTATGGGCAGTGCTGATGGCATTTGCCGAGTACTTAGCCACGGACAGGATTTCTTGTTCCTTCTGTTGTTGTTGTTTGACTTGTTGCTCCTTGCGGGCTTGGAATGCTCTTTTGAAAGCAGAATATTTCTTAATTTCAGCTTCAGTAGTTGGCTGATACCGACTCCAAGAATCACTAGAATTTTCGCCGTCAATTCCTTGTGTTCGCACCAAGGTATCTCTTGGGTTCACGGATCCTTGTACATTAGTGCTCACCGTGCCTAAACCACCTGATAAAGATGTAAGTAGAGTAGGATTTCCTGGGCTTCCTCGGTCTCCTTGACCCGTGGTCAAGTCTTGCCTCGGCCCAGTTCTGGCATGGGCGAAAGAGATGCCTTGCGGATAGAGTGGTGTTTGAAGTGTTTGGGATACTTGCAAAAGAATGGAGTCTAACTCCTCAGGAGAAAAAGTATGCAGTCTGGAAGCCCTGGAGACCTTAGGGCGATTTCAAGATTTATCTGCTTGAGATAAAACTGGGGGGCTGTCTCCATGTTCGGATGATGATGATGATGAAACAATCTCACATGATGAGGTTGATTGGTATTCGATAGAGGTATTGAATGGGTGTGCGGCCACCCCAAGGACTACCGGAGCCTGTTGAGAGGCTGCAGTATCAGTCCGGTCACGCATTTGGCCATTGGTTGTGGTTGTCTTTCTTTTTTTGACGATAGCAGTTGGTTGTCTATCTTCCTCAGAATCACTGCTCGATACAGTGGTGGTTTTGGTTTTTCATTTCTTAGAAGGTGCGGTTGGTTTTGGGGATTTCTTCTTAGGTGTGGTAGCTTTCTTTTTGGAAGCCACAAATTTTCTCCGTTGAGAAATGTTAGAAAGTGTAGTGGCAGAGGGTGCTGTGATACCCTCAGGAAGAATGGTAGTAGAAGGAAGAGGTGGGGTAGAAGGGTATGGGATAATAACCTCTGTAGCCTCTATGTGATCTGAGACATCAGCAGTCTCGAGACCAAGCAAGGTAAGGATGTGAATGGGGAGCCTGCAGATAGGTCTAAAAAGAGTTTGATCAGAAGAGGGATTGTACCTTTTATGATCCTTGGTGACAAAAAAGTTGATGTCCCTGCCCATGTCGAGACCAGCATCCGCATGTAGATCAAAAATGCATAAAGACCAGAATCGAGCAAAGGTGAGCTCGGTTGGGTTCTCTCTGGGGTGCTCTTTTGGAATGTACTGGAGGAAATCATCCCCAAGAATTTGGACGTAGTTTACATCGTGGCCTGTGAAGATGCTCCATACCAATTCTAACAGCTATAAGCCCATGTTGTCAATGCCTCCGGTCCTGCTAGACAGACAACGGATGACAAAGTGGCATACGAACTGCCAAACTACAAGCAGTTGGTTCTTCTTGAATTCACCAATCCCTCGGATCGGTTTCTAGTAACCCATTTGGTAGAGTGCGGTGGTGATTTCAGATAATGATGGTGTGAAGAGCTTGATGGAAGGATGAATCAAAAGGTTTATGGCATTCAAGAACTTCTCTTTGGTCAAGATGACCAATGAATCATTGACGAGGTTGAGATGTACTTCTTGAGGGTTTCTAGTGGTCTGTATTGTAACATCCGGATTCCCAGGTATGTTATTTAATTTAATTATTTTGGAGTTTGTGGAGGAACTCGGCGAGTTGGAGCCAAGAGTCGTCGAGTATGGTCACGGATGTTCATCCGGTTCACGTCGCAATTCGGCGAGTCCACGCTCTTGAATGAAACCCTAATGCCCCGGGTTTGGAGCCTATTTAAGGGCACTTATAGCCTCCCATTGCGGCTACCAGTCCCTTGAGAGAACCCTAAGTGAGCCAAATCATTGTGAGGAAGAAGAAGTCACTTTTGATCCTTGTACCTTTGGTTTAGCAAGAAGAAGGTGACCAAGAGCAAAGAGGAGGCGCGATTCTAGCAGTTCCAGAGTTCAGAGACTTCATTTTGAGGTAATAGTTCGAACCTCCTTTAGTTTTGGTGTTGATCATTAGAGATAGGGTTTTCTAACCCCTTTGGAGAGTGATTAGGTGGAGCAAATGGTCCCTCTTCGAGTTTATGCCTTCGATCTGGACTAAAAAAGGTCCAGAGACCTTAACCCTTGGAGCTTTATGGATCAGTTTACGGTTATTGGACTTAGGTTGCCATTTTTGGGACTAAATCTCCTTTTGATGCCTTGTTGTTGATATATAAGCATCAAGATTCAGACTTTACATGACATTCAGGCTTGGGAAGGCCAGATCTATGGTTTAGGGAGACAGATCTGAACTCAGGAGGTCAGTAGAGCTTGTGCATGGCATGAACTCGCCGAGTTCTTCTTGAGACTCGGCGAGTAGAGTTAGGGTTTCACGTAAATTACTCAGTGAGTAGACTTGCCGAGTGAGGGGATGACTCAGTGAGTCAGAAGGGGGTTAGAGGACTGGAGTTCAAGGTGGTACTCGCCGGGTTATTCTTGAGACTCGGTGAGTTGAGTCGGGGTGGCCCTGCGATTCATGCCTAGTATGACTTTTCGAGCATAGGGAGGGACTCGGCGTGCCAAGCGAGACAAAGAGTTGGTGGACATGTGTGAACTCGCCGAGTCACCAGAGTGCACTCGGCGAGTAGGGTCAAAGTGTGACCATTGACTTTTGTTGACTTTTAGGGTTTGGTCAACAATGGAGTCCTTGTCTCAAGAGGGGGGGGGGGTAAAATAGTCTTTTACCCTTCTGAGGGTGCCCATGGAAGGTTGACTCTAGTCTTGAGAGTTATATTTATGAGAGCGTTTACTTTATGTGACTAGGCTGAGGCTAGGCAATATTTCAACCGAGTCAGAGATTTACCGAGACGCCTGAGGTGAGTCTTCTCACTATACTTTACCTAGAGTGGTAATTAGAGTTATATGACAGAGTATATTGTATGTTATGTGTTATCTATGTGATTCTGTGCTATATGTGATTCAGAGTTTACAGAGTTAGGACCGGAAGGTCCACATAGTTAGGGCCAGAGGGTCCATAGAGTTATGGGACTGGAGGGTCCCACAAAGTCACTTTGACTAGAGGGTCATACAGAGTTATAGCCTCGATTGGCTAATATGTGTTGTATTTGGTATTTTGGGGAACTCACTAAGCTTATGCTTATAGTGTTACGTGTTATGTGTTTCAGATACCAGTGATGACCGCGGGAAGGCGCCGGCTTGATTCGTACACACACATGGGATTTTATGTATTTCGATCTTAAACAAAGATATGATACTATGGCATTTTATTAATGAATGTGTTTGGAAAATGTGTTTGAAAATGAGAAAAATTGTTTGAAATTTTTACGGTGTTACAAGTTGGTATTAGAGCCTTGGTTTGAGGGATTCGGGTGCACCTTCGGGCGTATCTGAACTCAAACTGAGGATTTGAGGAAATTTCGATAATAAAATAGTTTTCAAAAGAAGAACTTTCGAGACAAAACAGAGCAAAGTCGTGTGTACGAACAGCCAGCGCCCGAACGGTGATTTCCCAAAATACCATTACAATAAGTGTTATGAGATATGATATGATATGTTATATGATGAGCTATATTATGCATGTTGGAGTAGACTAGGTATTCTTATTAGGACTAGAGTGGCCTGATATGTGATGCTTGAGTCTAGGAGTCTTGCTGCTAGAGATACTTCAGAGTATTTAGGTAGCAGTGAGGAGGTTATGAGAGATCTGCTAGCGAGTATCATATGATTAGAGAGAGTAGAGTACTTGGGATTTGGGACTCTGGGAGGAGGACTTGGGGTGAATGTTGATGCGGTGTGGACGGTAGTATTGGGCCCATACTACTGAATACACCCGATCAGTGCACAGTCCAAGTAAGAATCCTTGGAGTACCAAGGGACAAGTAGGGTGGAGTATTCGAGTGTGAGTATACTCGAGCGAGTCCCTGATATTTATTCTTGTGTTGTATTTCAGAGAGAGGAAGATCATGGTTGGGACACGCCATACACCAGGGAGCAGCGGTACGAGTGACGAGTAGATCCGTAGGATCATCCATGATGAGGTGGCTATGGCCATCAGGGCAGAGATACCAGAGATGTTCGGGTCTATCAAGACCACACTGATAGAGACATTTGATGAGAGATACGCTGCTCTTTCTGAGGCTGCTGTTGCTGCGGCCACTGCAGCTATAGCTGCAATTAGGCCGTAGGGTGGTGATGCGTTGCTGTTCCGAGAGTTCAGCAACACAAAACCATCGGAGTTTGACGGGACCTAGGACCCGATTGCAGCGATGAAGTGGATTTCAGACATAGAGGGGTGTTTCTTTACTTGCTCATCTCCAGAGCATTTGAGATTTCGGTTCGCGCTAAACCAACTTCGCTTGGGAGCGAAGGGTTAGAGGAAGTTTGTGATGGCACACTATACGCCTGCTGAGCTTGCTGCAGTGACCTGGGAGAGGTTCACTGCTATGTTCCGAGATGAGTACATTCCCCAGGTGGAGAGGGAGCGTTTGGCCCAGGATTTTCTGACCCTCAAGCAGGGTATTGAGTCTGTTACAGTGATTACGAGGATGTTTCATGAGCAGTCGATGTTCTGCCCAGAGCACGTGTCCTCTGAGCAGGCACGTATGAGTGGATATCTGAGCATTTTGAGGAGGGATATATGAGAGTTCGTGGCGAAATCGACGTACCAGACATTTTCCGAGCTTCAGGCAAATGCCCGGAAGAGGGAGATAGAGCTGAAGACCCGGGCTAGGGAAGAGGCTGAGTCTCAGGGGAGGGATCAATGACCGGTACAGTCTCAGCCGGTAGCCAAGCGGGCCAAGCCCGCTGATTCGAGATCAAGGAGCCAGAGGGGTCGTACTTGTGGAAAGTGCGGCAAGATCCAGGATGGGGTGTGCAGAGTAGGGTCTTGCTACAAATGTGGCTAGGAGGGGCATATGGCCAAGGATTTCCCCAAGGGGTTTGCAGTATGTTTTCACTGCAACCAGACCGGACACTGGAAGGCAGAGTGTCCGCAGCTGCGGGGATCAGCACAGGGAGCATCTCAGGGATCTGCCCCTACTACTATCAAAGCTACTGAGAGACGGACAGTGAAGGCCGAGGCACCGAAGCCACGAGGGAGAGCCTTTCAGTTGACCGCGGAGGAGGTCCGCACAGCGCCCGATGTTGTGGCTGGTATGTATTCTTTCGTGTATTTATTTTGATGTTGAGATATTGTGCTTATATTATGTTATACGTAGGGACTTTTCTTGTTTGTTCTGTACCTGCCTTGGTGTTATTTGACTCGGGTGCGAGTCAGTCTTTTGTATCTTTGGCTTTTAGTCAGCACATCAGTGTTAGTCGTGAGGCGGTTAGTCGACCTCTAAGAGTTTCCATAGCTGACGAGAGGGCGGTATATGCCAAAGAGGTGATCCGAGGGTGTGTACTCGAGATTTTCGGTGTTATGTTCCCGATTGATTTAGTTCCTATTGCGATGGGGGATGTCAGTGTCATCGTGGGCATGGACTGTTTGAGCAAATTCGGAGCGGTTATCGACTGCGAGATCATGTACCACCCGGGTAAGGCTAATGTTGTAGCCGATGCACTGAGCCGAAGGGCGGAGAGCGCCCCGATGCGAGATGTTTGTTTGAGATTGACCGTGATGGCTTCGGTGTTTGACACCATTCGTGCAACCCAGGCTGAGGCCGTGAGATCAGAAAACCAGAAGAGAGAGCGAGTTGTCGGGTTGGTATTGGAGTTCATTATCGATAGCCGAGGGCTTATGACATTCCAGGGGCGAATCTGGGTACCGTTTGTGAGCGGGACGCGTACCATTTTGATGGAAGAGGCTCATCGGTCGAAGTTCTAGATCCATTCTGGGGCCACTAAGATGTATTTAGACCTGAAGAAGGAGTATTAGTGGCCTTGTATGAAGAGGGATGTCACGTGGTTTGTTGAGAGGTGCTTAACCTGTCGTAGGGTTAAGGTCGAGCACCAGAGACCGCATGGTAAGTTGCAGCCGTTGGAGGTTCCCGGGTGGAAGTGGGAACAGATTACCATGGATTTTATCACCAAATTGCCAAGGACTGCTAGGGGAGTCGATGCAATTTGGGTGATTGTGGACAGGTTGACAAAGAGCGCCCACTTCCTTGCTATCAGTGAGGGCTCTTCCGTAGAGAAGTTGGCAGAGATGTATGTGAGGGAAGTGGTATCGCGGCATGGAGTGCCGATCTCGATTGTCTCAGACTGAGATGTACGTTTCACTTCCAGATTCTGGAAGAAATTTCATGAGGAATTGGGTACTAGGTTGCATTTTAGTACCGCATACCACCCCCAAACTGACGGACAGAGCGAGCGGACAATTCAGACGCTCGAGGATATGCTCCAGGCTTGTGTGTTGGATTTCGGCGGGAGTTGGGACACGTATTTGCCCTTGGCAGAGTTTTCCTACAACAACAGCCATCATTCGAGCATTGGTATGCCACCCTTTGAGCTGTTGTATGGGAGAAGGTGTCGGACCCCCATTTGCTGGGGAGAAGTCAGGTAGTGTCTAATGGGTAGTACAGAGATTGTGCTTCAGACGACGGAGCAGATACAATAGGTCAGGCAGAGGTTATTAACCGCTCAGAGTCGTCAGAAGAGTTATGCGGACAAGCTCCGGTCCGAGCTCGAGTTCCAGGTCGGCGAATTTGTACTCCTGAAGGTCTCTCCTTGGAAAGAAATGATCCGATTCAGGAAGAGGGGCAAATTGGGGCCCCGATATATCGGTCCTTTTCGGGTGATCGCGAGGGTAGGCAGGGTAGCCTACCGGTTGGAGCTACCTGCAAGGCTGGGTCAGATTCATGACATGTTCCACGTGTTGCAGTTGCGAAAGTGTATAGCCGATGAGTCGCCAGTAGTGCCGTTAGAGGATATTCAGGTGGATGTGGGCCTGAACTACGTTGAGAGACCGGTGGCGATTCGGGATCGAAAGATCAAGGTTCTGACGAACAAGGAAGTGCCTCTGGTGCAGGTCCAGTGGCAACATCAGAAAGGTTTAGAGCTTACTTGGGAGCCGGAGCGTGAGATGCGTTAGTAGCATCCAAAGTTGTTTCCAGAGTAAGACTTCGAGGGCGAAGTCTGATTCTAGAAGGGGAGAATTGTAACATCCGGATTCCCAGGTATATTATTTTATTTAATTATTTTGGTGTTTGTGGAGGAACTCGGCGAGTTGGAGCCAAGACTTGCCGAGTATGGTCGCGGATGTTCATCCGGGTTCACGTCCGGACTCGGCGAGTCCATTCATGGACTCGGCGAGTCAATGCTGTTTAATGAAACCCTAATCCCCTGGGTTTGGAGCCTATTTAAGGGCACTTATAGCCTCCCATTGCGGCTACCAGTCCCTTGAGAGAACCCTAAGTGAGCCAAATCGTTGTGAGGAAGAAGAAGTCACTTTTGATCCTTGTACCTTTGGTTTAGCAAGAAGAAGGTGACCAAGAGCAAAGAGGAGGCGCGATTCTAGCAGTTCCAGAGTTCAGAGACTTCATTTTGAGGTAATAGTTCGAACCTCCTTTAGTTTTGGTGTTGATCATTAGAGATAGGGTTTTCTAACCCCTTTGGAGAGTGATTATGTGGAGCAAATGGTCCCTCTTCGAGTTTATGCCTTCGATCTGGACTCAAAAAGGTCCAGAGACCTTAACCCTTGGAGCTTTACGGATCAGTTTGCGGTTATTGGACTTAGGTTGCCATTTTTGGGACTAAATCTCCTTTTGATGCCTTGTTGTTGATATATAAGCATCAAGATTCAGACTTTACGTGACATTCAGGCTTGGGAAGGCCAGATCTATGGTTTAGGGAGACAGATCTGACCTCAGGAGGTCAGTAGAGCTTGTGCATGGCATGAACTCTCCGAGTTCTTCTTGAGACTCGGCGAGTAGAGTTAGGGTTTCACGTAAATTACTCAGTGAGTAGACTTGCCGAGTGAGGGGATGACTTAGTGAGTCAGAAGGGGGTTAGAGGACTGGAGTTCAAGGTGGTACTCGCCAGGTTATTCTTGAGACTCGGTGAGTTGAGTCGGGGTGGCCCTGCGATTCATGCCTAGTATGACTCGTTGAGCATAGGGAGGGACTCGGCATGCCAAGCGGGACAAAGAGTTAGTGGACATGTGTGAACTCGCCGAGTCACCAGAGTGCACTCGGCGAGTAGGGTCAAAGTGTGATCGTTGACTTTTGTTGACTTTTAGGGTTTGGTCAACAATGGAGTCCTTGTGTCAAGAGGGGGGGGGGGGGGTAAATAGTCTTTTACCCTTCTGAGGGTGCCAATGGAAGGTTGAGTCTAGTCTTGAGATTTATATTTATGAGAGCATTTACTTTATGTGAATAGGCGGAGGCTAGGCAATATTTCTACCGAGTCAGAGATTTACCGAGACGCCTGAGGTGAGTCTTCTCACTATACTTTACCTAGAGTGGTAATTAGAGTTATGTGACAGAGTATATTGTATGCTATGTGTTATCTATGTGATTCTGTGCTATCTGTGATTCACAGTTTTCAGAGTTAGGACCGGAAGGTCCACAGAGTTAGGACTAGAGGGTCCATAGAGTTATGGGACTGGAGGGTTCCACTGAGTCACTTTGACCAGAGGGTCGTACAGAGTTATAGCCTCGATTAGCTAATATGTGTTGTTTGTGGTATTTTGGGAACTCACTAAGCTTATGCTTACAGTTTTACGTGTTATGTGTCTCAGGTACCAGTGATGACCGCGGGAAGGCGCCGACTTGATTCATACACACACATGGGATTTTATGTATTTCGATGTTGGGGGATTTTTTGTGAAAAAAAGACATGATACTGTGGAATTTTATTAATGAATGTGTTTGGAAAATGTGTTTGAAAATGAGAAAAATTGTTTTAAAATTTTACGGTGTTACATGTATGCAGAAAAAGCACACTTGAAGAGTGTAGAAATTGGAACAACATCAGTGAATGCGTCGAATGGGCCAAATAGGATGTGATTCTTGAGGTGCTTGATCATCAGTTTGGTTGGAGCATTATACGATTGATGATCTTCAAACATTGCACGAAAGTTGCTTGAAGCGATTGCTGGTGTTGTGGAACCAGTCTAAGTCATGGAGCCTGAAACCTTGGATTGCGTCTTTGATGTACCTGATTTCGCCATTGAGAGATGTGAGATTGGAGTTTTTGAGAGCTTTTGGGAGTTTTGAGAGAATATAGAATAATCAATTAACAGAGAGCGTAAACGATTTTAGTGAAGAAGATGGGTTTATAAAGGGGGTAAAAGAATTTTAACCCTAGGTAAAAGATAGAAGGGGGTAAGAAGTTGAATGGGGTTTTTGGGGGGAATCAATGATTCTGGGGTTGAATCTCAGCCACACGAATATGAAACAGTTTTTTGGAGAGATTTTGAGAAACCTTAAAAGGGGGTTTGCATTTAATGGCGGATTAGACGCATGGTAATACGTCAGGTAAACGTGGGGTGAGGAGAGAGAAAGTTGTGGCTGATGGGACATGGTTGGGAGAGGAAAAGACAAGTTGAGGATGGATTGATTTGGAAATTGTTCTTTTTGTCATCATCCCTAAAATAGGTCTGATCCTGGGTTTATTCAGAAAGAGAATGTGACAGTTTCTAAAGGGAATGTTTGTATTTTATTTAATGAAGGATCATTAAATAGCACACAAAGATTTGAGAGTTAATGATATGTTGGAATTTATTTAAGGTGATTGCGGATGAAAACATCATTGTGGTTGAGAAACTTCATCGCAGATGAGCAAAGAAAGATTTCAGAGAGAATCTGTGAGAAAACACTTGTACAAAGAGTTAGAAATAAAAGAACATTAAAACCCATGAGAGATACGTATTATATATGGTTGCAGTACCTAGATTGTGTTATCAAAACCATCTATCATATGTAATTCTCAGTTATAACTGCAATGGAGACCAATGATGGTCTGCAGTAGCTAACACTTCATAAAGAATTGTGGGTATGGATTCATCATTCCCAACAGTTGTAAGAATGCATTGAGTTTTGTAGAGTCAAGAGCTTTTGTGAACACATCAGCAATCTCTTCATGAGTAGGAATAAAGATGAGTTCAATATTACCTTTCAGAATATGATCTTTGATGAAATGATACCGTAACTCAATATATTTTTGTCTTGGAGTGCTGAATAGGATTATGAGAGATCGCTATAGCACTTTCAGAGTCACAGTAAATTGGTATCCGCAACATTCTGTACCCGTAGTCTAGCAATTATGTCTTCATCCAAAGAACTTGGGAACAACAGCTGGCTGCGGCCACATATTCTGCTTCTGCGGTAGATAGAGATACACACGTTTGTTTTCTTAAGGACCAGCTTACAAGTCTTCCTCCTAGGAATTGGCATCCACCGGATGTACTTTTTCTATCGAGCTTACAACCTGCATGATCCGCATCGGTGAAGGCTTGAAGACTGAAACCGCTGCCTGCGGGATACCATAAGCCCATTGATTTGCTTCCTTTAAGATACCGAAGAATTTGTTTGGATGTGGTCATGTGAGACACTTTTGGATCAGCCTGGTATCTTGCACATACACCAGTTGCAAAGACAATGTCAGGTCTACTTGCGGTGAGGTACATCAGCGAACCAATGATACCTCTATAGGTCTTGTGATCCACATATTCACCAGAGGGATCAGCAGAGATCTTATAACCGAAGGCCATAGGGACCTTAGCAGAAGATCAGTTGTCCATTGAATATTTCTTCAGAAGTTCGGTGGTGTATTTTTCTTGATGAATAAAAATTCCTTGCTGAATTTGTTTGACTTGAAGACCTAGAAAGAAATTAATCTCTCTATTCATGCTCATTTTGAATTTGTTGGTCATGAGCTTAGCAAATTCATCCCCCATTCCTTGATCAGTCGATCCGAAGATAATATCATCCACATATATTTGTACCAACATAAGGTTGTCACCATTTGCTTTTTTGAATAATGTGGGATCAATCACTCTTCTTTTGTACCCGGATGAGACAAGAAATTCAGAGAGCGTCTCATACCAAGCTCTTGGGGCTTGTTTCAAACCATAGACTGCTTTTTCAAGCTTATAGCGGTGGTCTGGAAATTCAACATTTTCAAAGCCTGGAGGTTGCTGAAGATAAACCTCCTCTTTTAGTTCACCATTGAGGAAAGCACTCTTAACGTCCATTTGGTGTACCTTGACATTTTTGTGCGCTGCGTATGCTAGAAAGATCCAGATGGCTTCCATGCGTGCTACCGGAGCATACGTTTCATCGTAGTTAATTCCTTCTAGTTGATTGTAACCCTTGGCAACAAGTCTTGCCTTGTTTCTGATGACTGAGCCAGATTCGTCTAGCTTGTTCTTGAAAACCCATCTAGTACCAACAATAGTATGACCTTGTGGAAGAGGAACAAGTTTCCATACTTTGTTTCTTTCAAATTCTTCTAATTCTTCTTGCATTGCGGCTATCCAGTCTGGTTCAAGCAATGCTTCTTTGATCGTTCTAGGTTCAACCGAAGACATAAATGTTGCATAATGGCAGTGGTCAGATAAGTCCTTGGAAGACCGAGTCTGGATACCTGCGGATGGGTTGCCAATAATTTGACCTGGTGGGTGGTCTCTTGTCCATACATGAAGACGTGGCATCAGATGATCAACAGCTACGGTAGAAGGAATATCTTGGATGTCAAAGGAATCTGCGGTTGGAGAAGGCAGTTCCCCCTGGATTTGAGAGCATGTTGTTGAATCATCTTGATCTATTGGATCATAATTTACTTGAGGAATTGGCAGAGATTGAGGTTCCCCCTGGATTGCGGATGGGAGTTCCTCTGGAACCTGAGAAGGTTCCCCCTGGAATGCGGATGGGATAGTGACAATTCTAGGATCGGATCTAGTGTCAATATTTTCTATGAGGTCATCATCTGAGTCCTTCGAAGGTTCGTTTGATGGAGAAGCTTCACTTCGGGCAGGAATGTAAGCAGCATCAGGTACTGGAACCTCAACGATTGCAAAATGATCCGGAGTAGAGCTTTCCCCCTCAACCGGAGAGGTGGAAGTATTGAGTGATACTACTTCAGATATAAATGGTCCAGATACGTCGGCATGTTGTTGTTAAGCTGCGGGTGACACTAGAACTTCATATAGTTTCGCCATTTCAATGGGATCAAACAGATCATCATAATTGATTTCAACTAGATTCAGAGGTCCGGAAGTGGCTAGAATGTCACTTTCCATGGTTGCAGTGGTTTTGGTGGATGGAGGTGCACTGCGGATGTGGGAGTCATCAAATTTCACATCGCAGCTTTCGATGATCAACCTTGTTCTTCTTATGAGCACTCGATATGCAACCTTGTTAGTAGAATAACCAAGGAAGATACCTTCGTCAAACTTTGGTACAAACTTGTTGAGTTGGTCTCCATTGTTGATCATGAAGCATCTACATCCAAAGATATGAAAGAAACGAACATTGGGTTTGAGATTGTTGAGACCTTCATATAGTGATTTATTGAGACGCTTTCATACAATACTTCGGTTTTGAGCAAAGCATGTGGTTGCTACTGCTTCGGCCCATAAGTAGAGAGGAAGTTGGGCGAAGTTAAGCATGGATCTGGCTGCTTCAACGAGAGTGCAGTTCCTTCTTTCTACTAAACCATTTTGTTGCAGTGTATAGGGTGCTGAAAAGTTGTGAGAGATGCCTTTGGAAAGTAGGAAACTGTTCAGAAGATGATTAGTGAATTCAGTTCCATTGTCACTGTGGATGCGTCGGACTAGAAGCTTGATTTGAAGTTCGATTTCTTTGATGAAGTTAATGAAGATCTGCGGTGTCTCTTATTTGAGTCTGAGAAAGAAGACCCATGTGAAGCGTGTGTAGTCATCAACAATAACCAGTATATATTTTTTGTGGTGAAGACTGGCTACGGTTAAGGGACCACAGAGATCAATGTGTAACAGTTCCAGTGGTTCAGAGATAGAAGAATTCATTATCAGAGGATGGCTTGCTTTTGCTTGTTTGCCGCATTCACACGCTGGACAAAGAGTATCGTTGCTGAATTTGAGAATGGGAAGACCACGGACTAGTTCTCCTGTGACGAGGTTATTGATGTAGCGAAAGTTGAGATGAGCTATCTTGCGGTGCCATAGCCAGTAGATTTCGGATACAACTTTGGACAGAAAACATAGCTGTGGTTTGCCAATGATGAGAGAAACATCAAGAGGGTACATCGTGCCTTCGGAGCGAGATTTGATTAAGCAAGTGTTGCGATCACTCGTCATTATGTAACAGAATTGATTGTCAAATTCAACACAATGTCCTACTTTACATAGTTGGCCAACACTGATGAGATTGTGTTTAAGACCTTCTACATAAACAACCTTCTAAATGGAAAAGTTTCCCGTAGTGAGAACACCGTAACCTCGGATGACACCGTTTGCATTGTTGCCAAACATGACATTTCCACCATTGCATATAGGCTTGAAATCTTGAAGGTACTCTAACCTTACGGTCATGTGCAAGGAGCAGGCACTGTCAATTAACCATTCTTCTTCTTATTCTCCTTGCACAAAGCCTGAGAGTTACACGGTTAGTTTAGGCATCCAAACAAGTTTGGAGCCAGGGACAATTGATGTATTCTTAAATGATGCATGGTCCGAGGTTGCATGGACAAGTCTCTTGTCAACTTTTAGACCTAATCCTCGGTGTTTGTTCAGATTTGGATTATTACGAGGTTTCTGAAAAGTACGAGATTTCTGACTTTTATTTTATTTGTCATGAGGTAAAAACTTTTGACAGTTGCACTGACATTTACAAAAAGAGGGCTTGTCACTGAATCTGACATTGTGCTTGGTCAGCGGTTTATGGAGTGAATTGGACTTGAAATTGGTCCGAGGTGGGTAACTTTTGAAAGATTTGACTTTTGATTTCTGAAAAAGTTTGTTTTGAACGAGGTTTCGCACGTGGAAATCTTTCAGTTCCTATAGGTGGATTTGGAAAAATTCCTTTCCATTTGTTTTGATGTGATTTTAAAATTGTTGGAGTGGAAGAAATTCCTTTCCACTTTGGGTCATTTTGGGAATAGACCTTAAAAACATAGTCTCTTACAAGTTTGACACCTTTTTGGGTTGTGTTAGAAGTAGCAGGAATGGCTTTTGAAACTGAACTTTCCTTTTTGTTTGTTTTCATGAAAGAAGAGTTTTTTGAAATGTAATTTGTGAAAACAAATTTTTTTGGACTCCTGGATTTTGGAATTCTCATATGTTTCTTATTTTTTGAAACACTTTGTTTGCTTTTGTTTCGAGACCGAACTTCTTCTTTGAAAGCTCTTTTTGCCAAAGATTTTGGTGAACCGCAGTCATTGTTATTCAACTACGGTTTCTTAAGATTTTTTGAACACTTTTGAAAACGCGGACTAGAATCATCAGAACTTGAAGATTCTAGAATTTGAGAACATTGACCTACTTCAAAATTTTCTATAGGTAATTCGTGAAAAATCGGTGGAAGAGTTGTAGTTCCTTGAACTGAAGAGTTGCAGTTATTGTTGTTCAGCTGCGGTGAAGATTATTTGACTACCGCAGAGTAAGTCTTAGTTGAGACTGCGGTGGGACACTTCTGGGACAATTGCCTATAGTGTAGAACACTACGGTCTGAGGACAAAGATGGAAAGTCCTTTGAGGCTTCGGGGTTTTCAACAACAATTTTTTCATCAACTTCGGATGAAGTTTGAGAATTTGAGTGAGTGGTGCCACTGATGGGAGTTTGATCACATGTGCGACTAGAATCCTCGGGCCCAATTTCCTCAATGACACAATTGTTGCTCAAATTGTGTAGTCTACCGAAGTGAGTTTGGATATCTTCGGGAAAAGTCTAGTCATTGACAGGGAAATGAAATTCTCTATCAGGAGGGACATACAGTCTGTCTTTGTTGAACCGGGGTGAGCAATCTATTGCGGTAGGATACCCATTTGACCAACCCCAATTATATGTATTGTCCACGGTTCCATTATTTACCAAATTTTCAATAGCCTCACTTTCATTAAACAATTTTTCAATTAGGAGATTCAATCGTACAAGTTCTCTTTGAGCTAAATCTCTTTGATTCAAGGCTATCTCTAACTGGGTTTCACTTAACATTCTAGCATCTTTCACTAACTCTAGATCCCTTTCTAACATTGCCATCTTAAGTCTCTTGTTATACAGTCTTCCTCTCACTTGGAACATCTCTTGGGATGCAATATTCTTCTCATCTAGGGCTTTGTTATAGTCTGTAAGGACGGCAACACAAGTGTCATTAAGATCATCTATGTAGGGTTGACAGTCATGCATGCTATAATTTAAAGTTTGGATCATGAGTTTTACCTGTTCAACAATGCTTAGAGTCCCATCTTTTGCCATCTAGCAGTAGTCTTTGTTCAACATTGCTGGCCCATCATAATCCACAGTGGCCAGCATGCAAATTTTCCCTTTTCCTTTAACACTGCTGATGGTCTCTTCTTCATCCCCTGATTACCAAATTTGATGGTCTCTTTTAAATTGAGCCACATATGCCCTTGCCTTTTCTTTTTCTTCCAACTCTTGAGCCATTCTAAGATAGAATGCTCTGTCCTTGACTACGTTGGCCTTATAGACTTTTGCGAAGTGATTTTCTTTGTTGCATTTGTGACAAATCACAACATCAGTCCTGTGTTCTGACAGAGTACCGGAGTCATTGTTCTGAGGAGACTGCGGTACCTCCTTGGGTTGATTGTTCTGAGAGCCTTTAGGATACCAAGAGTGGTTGTTCTGGGGACCGAAGTTACGGTTGAATGGAGGTTTGTTGAACTGTTGATTTTTGCGGAAAGAGGAAGGTGGTATGCAGTTGAACTGTTGGCTAACTAGAGCAATAGCCTTTTGAAAATCTTCTTCATCATCATACTTAAATTCTGCTTCGTATGACTGTGGTGGGGTGTCATACGATGAAGTGGTGCGGTGCAGCTTGTGCTATGAGAGCAAGTGGTCCACCGAAGTCAGCACAGTCTTTGAGTACAGTGGATTCTTGTGCTTGAAGTTCTCCGTAGAGTTTGTAGAGTGATAAGGAGTGAATCTTCCTGTCACCTTGGACTATCATTTTGGCCGTAGTCCAATGTCGTCCTAAGCCATTAAGGAACTGGAGATTGGTTTCATGGTTACTGTGGATGGTACCAGCGTTTGACAACTTTGTGACTATCAAGTTGAATCTTTTGAAGGAGTCTTCCAAACTTTCACGAGCATGAGCTTTGAAGTTGTTGAAGTCGTCGAGTGTGGTAGTGAGCTTCTTATCTTGTGCTTGTTCTGAGCCTCCGTACAAGTTTTTGAGTACATCCCAGATCTCTTTTTCTGACTTGCAGTTTACGATATTATCAAAGTTGTCAGGAGCGACACCACAAGAAATTTAATAAAAAGCAATAGCATCATTTTCCATTTTATCGATATCATCCTTGGTAGGACGGCTCATAGTTGGTTGACCTCCTCCTAGTCTGGTTGTCGCGATGTCAGTTTGAATGGGTGTGAGGACTGGAATGTGTGGTCCTTCTTCCATGGATCGCCATACATCTCTACCCAGTCTTCTTAAGTACCTCTCCATTATTTATGACCAGTGATGATACTCTTTTGCTACCAGTATCGGAGCTCGGTTAGAACCACCAACACTATTGGAGACATTCAGAGATAACGATTGTGCCATTTTGTTTTTTTTTCTGAGAAATGAGATTTAGTGGTATAGAAGGCTTAATGAGAAAATCAGAGTTCTGATATCCAAAAAGCAAGCACTTTGGCTCTGATACCAATTGTTGAGAGGAAAACTTGGAGACACACTTGAACAAATGTTAGTACAAGTATATTGCGGAATAGAGTTAATCTCAAAGGATCAAAAGCTCAAGAATAATATAGTTAGATAGTTAGATAGTTAGTTGCGGAAAGTAAAGAAATGTAGATGACACCAGTTGTTATATCAAGAATACACTTAAACTGATTCATAACAGGAATGCATTCACTCCAAGTTAGTAAGTGAGATCAAGTTTAGTGATTAAGTCTAGAAGACTTGCTCCGAAGAGAGGTTATATTCAAGTAGCAGTTTGAGTGTGAACAGTAATAAGATAGAGAAATGAAGAAGATAAGAAAGATGATTGAAGGAGAAATCTTGTGTATTAAGAAGTTAAGAAGCGTAGTAAGAAGTTGTTTTGATAGAAGAGAATGAGTCTATTTATAAAGACTCTTAAACAAACTACTCTATAAGCAGCCATGCAAGGCATGCTGGACAATAGAGTACACTACATAAGATAAGTAAAGGAAATAACTAAGATTGTGGATGCTAAAGACTTGATGACTCCGGATGCTGAGATGATTTCTGATGGAGGATGGTTGCGGTTTATAGAAATGACTTTGGATGCTGGATTGGTTGTGGGAGCTAAACCGTTGTGGTAGTAAAGAGACGGTTGTGGTAGTTGAGTTCAAGAGGGTCACTTATATGATTCAACAATTTACCCCTAAGTGACCTCTTTAACTCCGGTTCAGTTATCAAGTTTGAGGAACTTGATCAATATCCACCAAAATTTTCTAACATTTTCCAGCCAAATGATTCTTCTTGTGACCTCAAACTTGAATTCAACAGTAGTGTGCTTTGATCTTTCTACTACGGCCTTGCAGATGTCAAGTTGCTTCTTGGGCAGGTGGTGCATGGCATACATCGGAATGAAGTATTTGACATTGTCTGTCTTCTGTTTGAATATGATGCCAAGTTCTAGAAAGTTGGTTGCGCCTAGAGATCTTTCTTCATAGCCTTCTGTAAGCATTGGCACTCGTTCAAGTGGTGGAAGGTCAAATTTCTTGAGGATGGTGGGATGGATGTCCACATCTATTTTGGCAAAGTAACAAACAGTGTCCTTAAGAAAGGATTTTGCTTTGTCAAGAGCAATCTGCATCCTAGGATGCTTCTCTGTCTTGTTCTGAAAGACTCTGGCAATGAGAAATATTTCTTCAAGGTTCATGCAGGGGAAGTCTGCCTTTGGGTGCGGATGTAGTCATGCTCTCTTCTGGTAAGAGTGAATTGAGCAAAGTCAACTTTCATAAACTTCCGCATCTTGTAATTTTTCACTGCAGATGGTCTATCGTTAGACCGTACATTTTCCACTGAAGAGCCATGCTTCGCATAGAAGCGAGTGAGTCTTTCAAATTTCATCAGCAGTCGCTTGTGATCAGGAAGACTGCGTTCGAAGGATTCAAAAACAACAAAAAACTTGGCATTGGGAGAGATTGGAATATCCCAATAACGATCGGATGGTGGCTCAGCATAAGTGAGATGGGGAGTGTAGTCTTCATCTAGCAGCCTGAGGTGCAGATTGACCCATGAGTTGATCAGCGATTCATTGATAATAGTTTCAAATCCACACTCTCTCCAGATGAGTTCAGCTAACTTGCCTGCTTTCCAGTCTTGTTTTCTTTGAGCTGTGGCAGGGGAGTTTGTGGAGCTTTCTGAAGACATATGTTCCTCAAGGTGTTTAAAATGAGGAGGAGTCTCAGGTCTGTTGAGATTGTTTTTGGGTGATGAGTGAGGAGATGGAATATTTTGAGATGGTGGAGGTGAAGTCTGCGGGGTGGGAATTTTTGTTGTGGTGATTGGAGGGCTCTGATGAATGGTTGTATTTGAGCGATGGCCTTCGTCATCGCTTCCCCCTCTTGATGAATGCAACCCTGGTGCTTCCTCAAGCCATTGTTTGAGGCCATCCACTTTGGCACAGACTTCTGCAAAGTGAGTTTTCATAGTTTCAGCCAGTTGGGAGTTGTCTGGAATGGAAGAGATGAAGAGCAGTTTGTGAATATCCTTTGTAAGTTGAAGGATCTCAGGGCCATGGAAATTGGTTGTAAGAGATTTCTGCATCTGGTAGATCATAGCATGAAGAACATAGATAGTGGACTCATAGGCAGTGTGAGTCTCATCTATCACCCTCTGAGATAAAGCAGCTTGGTCCGCAATGGCTGTTTGTAAGCCTTGTTTGATTGCGGTCACCTCAGCAATGAGGCGTTCCGCTGCGGCCATAAAGTATTGATGATCTGCCCTGCGGTTGTTGTCAAGCGATCGAATCCCCATTTCGACCTTGAGAGAGATGCGCTCAGCAGCCATACGCTCTCTTGTCTCAAGTTGTTGAATGCGCTCAATGAGGGACTGCGGTCCTGGAATATCTTCAGGTGGAGGTTGAGTAGGCTTGACCACAACTAAAATCTGATCAACTTTAGCTTGGAGATTGAGGAACTCTTTTCTTGTGACAACAGCTTTCTTCTTTTTCTTTTTCTTTTCCTTGGGCTTAAAAGTTGAGTGCTGTGAACCGCTGGACTCTTCTTCTTCTTCGAACATCATTAGGTCATCATTGGAAGGATTTGGTTTGTTGACCTCTTGGATGTATTCATCATAAAAACTGAAGGTTGGGGCCGAGCTGAGTTCAATAGCTGGCTCTTCGTCTTGAGATGGGTTGACTGCGGTAGGTGGAACAGGAGTTGAAGTAGGAGGAACAGTAGATGTACCTGCGGCTGCGGTTGAGGCTTGAGCTTTCAATACAGTTACCGCCATTTGATCCATCTAGTTTTGAACCGTTTGGATTGTGGCCGCAGTATGGGCATTGCTGATGGTATTTGCCCAATACTTAGCCACGGACAAGATTTCTTGTTCCTTCTGCTGTTGTTGTTTGACTTATTGCTCCTTGCGGGCTTGGAATGTTGTTTTTAAAGAGATGCCCAGCGGATAGGGTGGTGTTTGAAGTTCCTTCTCTTGTTCCCTTGGCCCAGTGTTGACATGGGCGAAAGAGATGCCCTGCGGATAGAGTGGTGTTTGAAGTGTTTGGGATACTTGCAAAAGGATGGAGTCTAACTCCTCAGGAGAAAAAGTATGCAGTCTGGAAGCCCTGGAGACCTTAGGGCGATTTCCAGATTTATCTGCTTGAGATAAAACTGGGGGGCTATCTCCACGTTTGGATGAAGATGATGATGAAACAATCTCACATAATGAGGTTGATTGGTATTCGATAGAGGTATTGAATGGGTGTGCGGCCACCCCAAGGACTACCGGAGTGTAACATCTGGGATTTCAGGTATATTAATTAATTTTTTTATTTTGAGTTTTGAGCAGGGACTCGGCGAGTTGGTGCGTAGACTCGCCGAGTTAAGACGCGGGTTCTTATCCGGATTGATGCTCGGACTCGGCGAGTCGCCTTAGTGGACTCGGCAAGTCTGCGGCGTTTAATGAAACCCTAATTTCTCGGGTTGCGGCCTATTTAAAGGGCCTTACGGCCGTCTTTTGCGCTCATTAGTCCCCAGAGTGAACCCTAGAACAATTGAGTGATTCAAGTGAGGGAAAAAGCCATTGTTGACTCTTGGAGTTATTGTCTAGCAAGGGAAGAGAAGATCTAGCCAAGAGGAGGCAAGAGAGGGGTGGATTCTTGAAGACCTAAGGTCTAGGACATCGCATCTGAGGTACCATTCGAATCCTTCTTTGTTATTGTGATGTTCATATAGATTTATGGTTTTTGAACCCATTTATGGCTAGATCTAGCATCATTATGGTCCCTTGGCGAGTTATGGCTCTGAATCTAGACCCATAGAGGTCCAGAGCGCCTCCTTGCCCAAGCTTTATGTGCATCCATGGAGGTTTTAGATTGGGATCTATGTATTTGAGGCTAAACCTCCATTAATGAGCTATATGATGCTTATTGAGCACCAAGACTCGGACTTTACATGGTTAATAAGCTTAAGGGGACTGGATCTATGAGTTACTAGAGTGGATCTGACCTTAGAAGGCCGTTTGAGGTTGTGCATGGAGTGCACTTGCCAAGTCCAATCCCAGACTCGGCGAGTTGGTGCAGGTTGTTCAAAGACTTCGGACCAGGGACTGTGTAACCGAGTCGGGTGAGTGACTCGGTGAGTTGGAAGAGATTTAGAGGGAATCGGGTTCCTGTAGGGACTCGGCGAGTCCACGCTAGACTCGGCGAGTCGGGTTGACCGTTAACCGTTGACCGTTGACCGTTGACCAGTGTTGACTAGTTTGACTTAGTGGTATTAGTCAGTCAGAGTGAAGTAGTATTAAGTAAAGATACACCTGTTTTGTAGGAGGACGATAGCTCAGGAGATCGAGCACTAGTGGTTGAGAGCTTTACGAGTTACCGAGACACGCGAGGTGAGTCTTCTCACTATACGTTACCTTGAGTGGTATTATGAGTTGATAAGAGGGTCTTATATGTTATGTATGAGATTATGTGCTATTTATGAGATTCTATGCTATGTGTTATTGTATGTGGTATGACTATATAGACCGGACCGGAGGGTCCAACGATTCAGATCGGGCTAGAGGGCCCAATGAGCTATGACTGGACCAGAGGGTCCGACGAGCTGCGGGACTGGAAGGTCCCGCTGAGACATCTTGACCAGAGGGTCGGGTTAGCCTCGAGTGGCGTATTTGTAGTATGTGGTATTTTGGGGAACTGACTAAGCATTTATGCTTATAGTTGTTATGTTTGATGTCTCAGGTACGAGCGAGGACCGTGGGAAGGCGACGGCTTGACACGTACACACTCACTGATGGAGATTTTCATATCAGAGATCTTGGGATTTGTTTTTGAAAACAGAATTGATTATGGATTTTGATTTGTGATATGATACATTATGTGATCTTGAAAATGAAAAATTATTTTGAAAATTTTCGGTGTTACAAGTTGGTATTAGAGCCTTGGTTTGAGGGATTCGGATGCACCTTCGGGCGTATTTGAACTTAAACCGAGGATTTGAGGAATTTTCAAATAAAACTAAAATTTTCTAAAAAGAAAAAGAGGTTTTTGGAAACGAGCAGAGTGGAAGGTGTGTACGGTCAGCCAGCGCCCGAATGGTGAATCCCCAAAATACCTTTACATTATATGTCATGAGTTATGAGATATTATTTGGTGCATGTTAGAGAGGCTAGGTATTCCTATTAGGACTAGAGTGGGCCTGATTTTTGATACCTTAGCTTAGGAGATCGCTGCTGCTAGGAGACACTTTGAGAGAGTGAGTAGGTAGCAGTGAGGAGCTCAGGGGAGGGCTATTGAGAGTAGCCAGTACATAGCGAGAGTAGAGTGTTTACGATTTGGGATCCTAGGTGGAGGACTTGGGTTGTATATCAATTCAGTGTGGACAATAGTATTGGGCCCGTACTATCGAAGACACCGGATTGGTGCGCAGTCTAAGTAAGAATCCTTGGGAGTACCAGGAGAGAGGATGTTTGAGTTATCGAGTGTGAGTATGCTCGAGAGTATTCCTGATATTTCTTATGTTGTATTTCAGAGGTTGATCATGGTTGGGACACGCCATAACCCCGAGAGCAGTGGGGTGAGCGAAGAGGAGATCCATCGGATCATCCATGAGGAGGTGGCCGCTGCCATCAGAGCCGAGATTCCGGAGATGTTTGGGTCTATTAAGAGCACACTGATCGAGACATTTGACAAGCGTTACGCTACTTTGACTGATGATGCTGTTGCTGCAGCCACCACAGCTGTTGCGGCTGCGAGACCCCAGGTTGGTGATTCGTTGTTGTACCGAGAGTTCAGCAACATGAAACCACCGGAGTTCGTTGGTACACAGGATCCAATCGCTGCTATGAGGTGACCGCGAGCTATTCTACAGCTGAGCTGACTGCAGTGACATGGGAGAGGTTTACTGTGATGTTTCGTGATGAGTATGTTCCCCAGGTGGAGAGGGAACGTTTAGCTCAGGAGTTTCTGACCCTCAAGCAGGGGACCGAGTCGGTAACAGTGATTACGAGGATGTTTCATGAGCGGGCGCTATTTTGCCCGGAGTTGGTGTCCACTGAGCAGGCTCGCATGAGCCGTTATCTGAGCATCTTGAGGAGGGACATCCGTGAGTTCGTGCCGAACTCGACTTATCGGAAATTTGCCGAGCTCCAGGAAAATGCTAGGAAGAGGGAGATCGAGCTTGAGACACATGCGAGGGAGGAGACTGAGTTGCAGAAGGCTGATCGGCGACCGGCACAGTCGCAGCCGGCCGCCAAGCGGGCAAAGCCCGCTGATTCGAGGACAGGCAGTTCGAGGGGCCCCACTTGTGGGAAGTGCGGCAAGAGCCATGACGGGTCGTGCAAGATTGGGGTATGCTACAAATGCGGGAAGGAAGGACATTTTGCGAGGGACTGTCCGAAGGGGTTCTCGGTTTGCTTCCATTGCAACCAGACCGGCCATCGGAAGGCCGAGTGCCCCCAGCTTCAGAGATCAGTGCAGGGATTTGCACCTGTGGTTCGAGCTACCGAGACCCGGCCAGTGAAGGCCGAAGCACCGAAGGCTAGCGGGAGAGCCTTCCAGCTGACTGCGGAGGAGGTCCGCGCAACACCTAACATCGTGGCGGGTATGTAATCTTTATCTATTTTATGTTGAGTTTATGCTATTGTAATTGCTATATGTTGTGCGTAGGTACTTTTCTTGTGAGTTCTGTACCTACATTGGTTTTATTCGACTCGGGTGCGAGTCAGTCTTTCATATCTTTAGCTTTTAGTCGGCGCATTAGTATTCCAAGAGAGGCATTGAGTCGACCTCTGCGAGTTTCAATAGCAGATGAGCATGAGGTATGTGCTACCGAGGTGATACGTGGATGCATGCTGGAGATCTTCGGGGTGGAGTTCCCGATTGATTTGATTCCGATTGCTATGGGGGATGTATGTGTCATAGTAGGCATGGATTGGTTGAGCCGTTTCGGGGCTATCATAGATTGCGAGTGTCAGTTGGTGACGATCCGAGATCCTAGTAGGGGAGTGCTGACAATTTATGGTGAGGGGACTCGTGGTGGTTCGGTATTCTGTTCGGCTGCCAGAGCGAGGCGGAGTTTGCAGCAGGGCTGCAAGGGATTCGTGGCCTATGTGACGGATGTACGAGAGGCCGTTGGGAGGCCAAGTTCAGTGGATGGTGTGCCGATAGTGCGTGAGTTCCGGGACGTGTTCCCCGAGGAGTTGTCGGGCGTACCTCCCGAGAGGCAAGTGGAGTGTCGTATCGATTTGATTCCCGGGGCTGCGCCTATCGCTAAGGCGCCATATCGGCTGGCACCGCCAGAGATGCAGGAGTTATCCTCACAGCTGCAAGAGCTGTTGGGGAAAGGGTTCATCCGTCCTAGTAGCTCTCCCTGGGGAGCGCCGATCCTTTTTGTCAAGAAAAAGGATGGTTCACACCGGATGTGCATTGATTACCGGGAGTTGAACAAATTGACGGTCAATAACCGTTATCCGTTGCCGAGGATCGATGACCTATTCGATCAGTTGCGGGGGGCGTCTTGGTTCTCCAAGACTGACTTGAGATCGGAATATCACCAGATGAGAGTTTGGGATGAGGATATCCCGAAGACGGCGTTTAGGACTCGTTACGGGCATTACGAGTTCGTGGTCATGCCATTCGGGCTCACCAATGCACCAACGACATTCATGGATCTCATGAACAGGGTGTGTAGGTCGATGTTGGATCGTTTAGTCATTGTATTCATTGATGATATCTTGGTGTATTAGAGGACCAGAGAGCAGCATGAGGAGCACTTGAGGGAGCTCCTCGGGGTTCTGAGGTCGGAGAGGCTATTCGCTAAATTCTCCAAGTGCGATTTTTGGTTACGGGAGGTCCAGTTCTTAGGGCATCTCGTTAACCAGAATGGAATATTGGTTGACCCGGCCAAGATCGAGTCCGTGGTGAGTTGGGAAGTGCCAAGGTCACCTGCGGAGATCCGGAGTTTCTTGGGGCTGGCAGGCTACTATCGGAGATTTATCAGGGACTTCTCCAAGATTGTTGTGCCACTTACCAAGTTAACCCGGAAGGGTGTTACTTTCTCATGGGGTCCGGAGCAGCAGACCTCATTTGAGACTCTTCGCCAGAGATTGTGCGAAGCTCCCGTGCTTGCATTGCCGGAAGGGATGGAGGATTTTGTGGTGTACTGTGATGCATCGACATCGGGGTTGGGAGCGGTGTTGTTGCAGAGAGGGCATGTGATCGCGTATGCATCGAGGCAGTTAAAGCCTCATGAGACGAGATATCCCACCCACGATCTGGAGTTGGGGGTTGTCGTGTTCGCCCTTAAGATCTGGCGTCACTATCTGTATGGGGTTCGGTGTACGATATACACGGACCACAAGAGTTTGAAGTACCTGATGGATCAGCCCAATCTGAATATGCGGCAGAGGAGATGGTTGGATGTGGTAAAGGATTATGATTGCGAGAACCTGTACCACCCGGGCAAGGCTAATGTGGTAGCCGACGCCCTAAGTCGTAGGGCAGAGAGTGCCCCATTGCGAGACATCTGTTTGAGGTTGACGGTGACGACTCCGATTTTGGACACCATCCAAGGGGCTCAGGCTGAGGCTGCGAGATCAGAAAATCAGAAGAGGGAGCGGGTGGTTGGTCAGGTATCGGAATTCGTTACCGATGGTCGGGGACTTATGACATTTTAGGGTCAGATTTGGGTACCGTTTGTGGGCGGGACGCGAACCATTTTGATGGAGGAGGCACATCGATCGAAGTTCTTGATCCATCCTGGGGCTACCAAGATGTATTTGGACCTAAAGAAGGAGTATTGGTGGCCCTGTATGAAGAGGGATGTTGCCTTGTTCATCGAGAGGTGCCTAACTTGTCGCCAAGTTAAGGCCGAGTACCAGCATCCGCATGGTAAGCTGCAACCATTGGAGATTCCCGAGTGGAAGTGGGAACAGATTACCATGGATTTTATCACCAAATTGCCAAGGACTGGGAGAGGAGTTGATGCGATTTGGGTGTTCGTGGATAGATTAACGAAGAGCACTAATTTTCTAGCCATCAGCGAGAGTTCTTCTGCGGAGAAATTGGTAGAGTTATATGTGAGAGAGGTGGTATCGCGGAATGGAGTTCCGATGTCGATTGTCTTAGACCAGGATGTGCGTTTTACTTCCAGGTTTTGGAACAAGTTTCATGAGTAGTTGGGTACGAGATTGCATTTCAGTACCGCATACCACCCGCAGACGGACGGACAAAGCGAGCGAACGATTCAAACGCTTGAGGATATGCTCCGAGCATGTGTTCTGTATTTTAGAGGGAGCTGGGACACCTACCTACCTTTAGTAGAGTTTTCGTACAACAACAGCCATCATTCGAGCATTGGTATGCCACCCTTTGAGATGTTGTATGGGCGGAGGTGTCGCACGCCCATCTGCTGGGGAGAGGTGGGGCAGCGGGTGATGGGTAGCACGGAGATTGTAATCCAGACGACCGAGCAGATTCAGCAGGTCAGACAGAGGCTGTTGACCGCGCAGAGTCGCCAGAAGAGTTATGCGGACAGGCGTTGGTCCGAGATCGAGTTTCAGGTTGGTGATCTTGTGCTCCTGAAGGTCTCTCCTCGGAAAGGAGTGATACGATTCAGGAAGAGGGGCAAGTTAGGACCCCGGTACATTGGACCCTTCAGGGTAATTGCTAGAGTAGGCAGGGTAGCCTACCGGTTGGACCTACCTGCTGAGTTGGGGCAGATCCATGATACCTTTCATGTCTCACAGTTGAGGAAATGTAATGCCGACGAGTCGGCAGTGGTGCCGTTGGAGGATATTCAGGTGGACGCGAGCCTGAACTACGTAGAGAGACCAGTTTCGATTGTGGATCGAAAGATCAAGGTTATGAGGAACAAGGAAGTGCCTCTGGTACAGGTTCAGTGGCAACATCGGAAGGGATCCGAGTTGACCTGGGAACCGGAGCGGGAGATGCGGGAGCAGCATCCAGAGTTATTTCAGGAATGAGACTTCGAGGGCAAAGTCAGATTCTAGTGGGAAAGAATTGTAACATCCGAGATTTCAGGTATATTAATTAATTTTATTATTTTGAGTTTTGAGTTGGGACTCGGCGAGTTGGTGCGTAGACTCGCCGAGTTAAGATGCGGGTTCTCATCCGGATTGATGCTCGGACTCAGCGAGTCGCCTTAGTGGACTCGGCAAGTCTGCGGCGTTTAATGAAACCCTAATTTCTCGGGTTGCGGATTATTTAAAGGGCCTTATGGCCGTCTTTTGCGCTCATTAGTCCCCAGAGTGAACCCTAGAACAATTGAGTGATTCAAGTGAGGGAAAAAGCCATTGTTGACTCTTGGAGTTATTGTCTAGCAAGGGAAGAGAAGATCTAGCCAAGAGGAAGCAAGAGAGGGGTGGATTCTTGAAGACCTAAGGTCTAGGACATCACATCTGAGGTACCATTCGAATCCTTCTTTGTTATTGTGATGTTCATATAGATTTAGGGTTTTTGAACCCATTTATGGCTAGATCTAGCATCATTATGGTCCCTTGGCGAGTTATGGCTCTGAATCTAGACCCATAGAGGTCCAGAGCACCTCCTTGCCCAAGCTTTATGTGCATCCATGGAGGTTTTAGATTGGGATCTATGTATTTGAGGCTAAACCTCCATTAATGAGCTATATGATGCTTATTGAGCACCAAGACTCGGACTTTACGTGGTTAATAAGCTTAAGGGGACTGGATATATGAGTTACTAGAGTGGATCTGACCTTAGAAGGTCGTTTAAGGTTGTGAATGGAGTGCAGTGGCCGAGTCCAATCCCAGACTCGGCGAGTTGGTGCGGGTTGTTCAAAGACTTCGGACCAGGGACTGTGTAACCGAGTCGGGTGAGTGACTCGGTGAGTTGGAAGAGATTTAGAGGGAATCAGGTTCCTATAGGGACTCGGCGAGTCCACGCCAGACTCAGCGAGTCGGGTTGACCGTTGACCGTTGACCATTGTTGACTGGTTTGACTTAGTGGTATTAGTCAGTCAGAGTCAAGTAGTATTAAGTAAAGATACACCTGTGTTGTAGGAGGACAATAGCTCGGGAGATCGAGCACTAGTGGTTGAGAGCTTTATGAGTTACCGAGACACACGAGGTGAGTCTACTCACTATACGTTACCTTGAGTTGTATTATGAGTTGACCAGAGGGTCTTATGTGTTATGTATGAGATTATGTGCTATTGATGAGATTGTATGCTATGTGTTATTGTACGCGGTATGACTATATAAACCGGACCGGAGGGTCCAACGATTCAGATCGGGCCAGAGGGCCCAATGAGCTATGACTGGACCAGAGGGTCCGACGAGCTGCGGGACTCGAAGGTCCCGCTGAGACATCTTGACCAGAGGGTTGGGTTAGCCTCGAGTGGCGTATTTGTAGTATGTGGTATTTTGGGGAACTCACTAAGCATTTATGCTTACAACTGTTATGTTTGATGTCTCAGGTACCAGCGAGGACCGTGGGAAGGCGACGGCTTGACACATACACACACACTGATGGAGATTTTTATATCAGAGATCTTGGGATTTGTTTTTGAAAACAGAATTGATTATGGATTTTGATTTGTGATATGATACATTATGTGATCTTGAAAATGAAAAATTATTTTGAAAATTTTCGGTGTTACACGAAGCCTGTTGAGAGGCTGCAGTATCAGTTCGGTCATGCATTTGGCCAGTGGTTGCAGTTGTCTTTCTTTTCTTGAGGATAGCAATTGGTTGTCTATCTTCCTCAGAATCACTGCTCTATACAGTGGTGGTTTTGGTTTTTCGTTTCTTAGAAGGTGCGGTTGGTTTTGGGGCTTTCTTCTTGGGTGTGGTAGCTTTCTTTTTGGAAGCCACAGATTTTGTCCGTTAAGAAATGTTAGAAAGTGTAGTGGCAGAGGGTGTTGCCGTACCCTCAGGAAGAATGGTAGTAGAAGGAAGAGGTGGGGTAGAAGGGTATGGGATAATACCCTCCGTAGCCTCTATGTGATCTGAGACATCAGCAGTCTCGAGACCAAGCAAGGTAAGGATGTGAATGGGGAGCCTGCGGATAGGTCTAAAAAGAGTTTGATCAGAAGAGGGATTGTACGTTTTGAGATCCTTGGTGACAAAAAAGTTGATGTCCCTGCCCATGTCGAGACCAGCATCCGCATGTAGATCAAAAATGCATAGAGACCAGAATCGAGCAAAGGTGAGCTCGGTTGGGTTCTCTCTGGGGTGCTCTTTGGGAATGTACTGGAGGAAATCATCCCAAAGAATTTGGCCGTAGTTAACACCGTGGCCTCTGAAGATGCTCCATACCAATTCTAACAGCTATAAGCCGATGTTGTCAATGCCTCCGGTCCTGCCAGACAGACGGCGGATGACAAAGTGGCATACGAACTGCCAAACTACAAGCAGTTGGTTCTTCTTGAATTCACCAATCCCTCGTGTAACAACATAAATTTTAACACAAATTTTTCATTTTTGCAAACATCAAAAACCATCGTTTAATATTCCAAATTCAAACGTGAACAATGTTTCATAACAAAATACATCCCAATGAATATAAAATAGTTTCCCCGACAATGTGTACGATCACGCCGGCGCCTTCCCACGGTCCTGGCTAGTACCTGAAACACATAACACAACAAATGTAAGCATAAATGCTTAGTGAGTTCCCCAAAATACAACTTACGCACATACGCCTTTCCAGGTCCTGACCTTCCGGTCCATGTGTCTCAGGGGACTTCCGTCCCGACTAGGTAAACCTTCTGGTGCTACCTACGTCAACCTTACGGTCCACATCACAACGCCTTCCGACCCATCACATATACGCCTTCCGGCCCATAACATAAAGCATTATGGCCCATATTAAGCATATCATACATGGCACATATAAACGATTAACTTATCACATACAATGTCTATAACTCATAACATATCTGACCTTCCGGTCACACGATAAAACCCTTCCGGGTATAGTATAGTGAGAAAACTCACCTCGTGGAAAGTCTAAGATCTCGCGTACTCGATATCTCCAAATCCCAACGACGACTCTACCTCGCCTAATCATAAAAATATCATTTAATAATCAAAGACTTCCACTACTAAAACTTTACCCCTTATCATCATCCCTCAGAGGGTAAAAGACCAATTTACCCTTCCTTGACCCAAAGTCTCCATGTTGACCAAAACCCTAAAAGTCAACAAAAGTCAACCCTGTGAGTACGCGGGGCGTACTGCTTGATGTATGCAGGGCGTACATCGCCAGCCCATGGATCAGGGTTTCCACCTAGTACGCTGCGCGTATTGGGAGTTACGTCCGGCGTAACCATCAGATTCTAACATACTTCATTTCTGGTCTTAATCGGTTAAGCCATTAGTCCAACTTCTAGATCTGACTCTGTTTATGCGTCTAAACGCATAAAGTCGAGACCTTTAAGCCTTGGCATGGCTGTAGAGGCTCCAACACTTCTTAACATCATTCTATTCCAACTAAAGGACCTAGATCTCATGCATGGTGCAACATTCACGTCCAAGATGTCATTTTTATGAGTCTACAACTCCAAAAGTCCAGAAGTATGATGGATCTAAGATTAGGGAGACCATTTGCACAAAAAGTCTCCACCTTTGGGACTAAAACCCTAGAAAATGGTACTTGAAGCATATAACATGAACCAAGTGACAAGATCCGAACTTTTTACCTGATAATGAAGCTTCAACCCTTGCAAAGCTCAGATCTACACTTGAACACCACTTCTAGCCTTCCCAATGAGTTCTTCTTCTCCTTTGCTACCTTGGAATGGCACCACCAAGCTTAGAATACTCACAAAATGGCTTAAGAACAAATGCACACTCTCTTTAGGGTTTCTCTCTGAGGGATGGTGGCTGAGAAGTCCAGCCACACATTCCTTTTATAGCCCTCCAAAGGAATTAGTGTTTTTAGGTCTGGACCGGTTACGCCCAGCATAACCTTAGGTACGCCCAGCATACCTGAGGGTGAACGCATCCAAATGAGGCGCACGAGTACGCGCAACGTACACCTTGTACGCCCAGCGTACTCGCCTATCATGAATACCCTAAAATGACAACATAACCAAGATGCAGGGCCAAATAGAAGAATACCTGGATTTCGGGCTGTTACAATTCTCCCCCACTAGAACTAGACTTCGTCCCTGAAGTCTCATACTGAAAACAACTCTGGATACTAATCCTGCATCTCAGACTCGGACTCCCATGTCAGCTCGGACCCCTTCCGATGTTGCCACTGCACTTGTACCAGCGGTACTTCCTTGATCCTCAGAACCTTAACCTTCCGATCCCTAATCGCCACTGGTCTCTACACATAGTTTAGGCCCGCATCCACCTAAATATCATCTAATGGCACCACTGCCGACTCATCGGCAATACATTTCCTCAACTACGAGACATGAAAGGTATCATGGATCTGTCCCAACTCAGCAGGTAGATCCAACCTGTAGGCTACCCTGCCTACCCTAGCAATTACCCTAAAAGGTCCAATATACCGGGGTCTGAACTTGCCCCTCTTCCTGAATTGTATCACTCCTTTCCAAGGAGAGACCTTTAGGAGCACAAGGTCACCAACTTGAAACTCGAGCTCGGACCGACGCCTGTCCGCATAACTCTTCTAGCGACCATGCGCGGTCAACAACCTCTGCCTGACCTGCTGAATCTACTCGGTCGTCTGGAGTACAATCTCCGTGCTACCCATCACCCGCTACCCCACCTCTCCATAGCAGATGGGGGTGCGACACTTCCTCCTATATGACAACTCAAAGGGTGGCATACTAATGCTCGAATGATGGCTGTTGTTGTACCAAAACTCTGCTAAAGGTAAATAGGTGTCCCAACTCCCTCCAAAATCCAAAACACATGCACGGAGCATATCCTCGAGCGTCTGAATCGTTCGCTCGCTCTGTCCGTCCGTCTGCAGGTGGTATGCGGTACTGAAATGCAACCTCGTACCCAACTCCTCATGAAACTTCTTCCAAAACCTGGAAGTAAAACGCACATCCCGATCTGAAACAATCGACATCGGAACCCCATGCCGCGATACCACCTCCCTCACATATAATTCTGCCAACTTCTCCGCAGAAGAGCTCTCACTGATGGCTAGAAAATGAGCGATATTCGTCAATCTATCCACAATCACCCAAATCGCATCGACTCCCCTCGCAGTCCTCGGCAATTTGGTGATAAAATCCATGGTAATATGTTCCCACTTCCATTCGGGAATCTCTAGTGGCTGCAATTTACCGTGCGGACGCTGGTGCTTGGCCTTAACCTAACGACAAGTCAGGCACCTCTCGACGAACCATGCAACATCCCTCTTCATACAGGGCCACCAATACTCCTTCCTTAGGTCCAAATACATCTTAGTGGCCCCGGGATGAATCGAGAATATCGATCGATGCACTTCCTCCATCAAGATGGTATGCGTACCGCCCACAAATGGTACCCAAATCCGACCCTGAAAGGTCATAACTCCTCGACCATCCGTAACGAATTGCGATAGCTGTCCGACAACCCGCTCCCTCTTCTGGTTTTCTGGTCTCCCAGCCTCAGCCTGAGCTCCTCGGATGGTGTCCAAAATTGGGGTCATCACCGTCAACCTCATACAAATGTCTCGGATCGGGGCGCTTTCCGCCCTACGGCTCAATGCATCGGCCACCACATTAGCCTTGCCCGGGTGGTACAGGATCTCACAATCATAATCCTTCACCACATCCAACCATCTCCTATGTCGCATATTCAGATTTGGCTGATCCACCAAGTACTTCAGACTCTTGCGGTCCGTGTAGATAGTACACTGAACCCTATAAAGATAGTGCCGCCAGATCTTGATATGCAATAACGTGTCCCCTCTGCATAAGCACCGCCCCTAAACCCGATATAGATGCATAACAGTATACAACAAAATCCTCCATCCCTTCCGGGAGTGCATGCACCGGGGCCTCGCACAATTTCTGACGAAGGGTCTCGAATGAGGACTGCTGCTCCGGTCCCCATGAAAATGCAACACCCTTCCGGGTCAGCCTAGTAAGTGGCACGGCGATCTTGGAGAAATCCTTGATAAACCTCTGATAATAGCCGGCCAATCCCAGAAAACTCCTGATCTCAGTGGGCGATTTCGGCACTTCCCATCTCAACACCGCCTCAATCTTGGCCGGATCGACCAATATCCCTTTCTGGTTAACAAGGTGCCCTAGGAACTGGACCTCTCGTAACCAGAAATCACACTTGGAGAATTTGGCACACAACCTCTCCGATCTCAATACTCCAACAATTTCCCTCAAATGCTCCTCATGCTGCTCCCTGGACCTCGAATATAACAAAATATCATCGATGAATACGATCACCGACCAATCCAGCATCGGCCTGCACACCCTGTTCATAAGATCCATGAACACAGTCGGGGCATTGGTGAGCCCAAAAGGCATCACCACTTACTCATAATGTCCATAACGAGTTCTGAATGCAGTCTTCTGGATATCCTCATCCCGGAACCTCATCTGATGATAACCCGACCTCAAGTTTATCTTGGAGAACCAAGATGCCCCCTGCAACTGATCGAACAGATCATCGATCCTAGGTAACGGATATCGGTTTTTAACCATCAACTTGTTCAACTCCTGGTAATCGATACACATCCGGTGCAAACCATCCTTTTTCTTGACAAATAGAATCGGCGCGCCCCAAGGTGAGCTAATCGGCCGAATAAACCCTTTTCCCAGCAGCTCCTGAAGCTGCGAGGATAACTCCTGCATTTCTGGAGGAGCGAGGCGATAAGGCGCCTTGGCGATGGCCGCTGCTGCCGGAACCAGATCGATACGGAACTCCACTTTCCTTTCCCGAGGCACACCTAGTAATTCTTCGGGGAACACATCCGAAAACTCGCATACTACTGGAACGTCGCCAACCGAATTGGGCCTCCCCGTGGTCTCTCGAGTGTCCAACATGTAGGCTATGAATCCACTGCAGCCTTGCTGCAAACTCTGCCTCGCCCTGGCAGACGAACAAAACGCTGACCCACACCGGGTCCCCTCGCCATACACAGTAAGCACTCCCCCACTAGGGTCTCGTATAGTCACCAACTGTCTCTCGCAGTCAATGATTGCTCCAAACTTACTCAACCAGTCCATGCCCACGATGAGTTATATTTATGAGAGCATTTACCTCTATGTGAATAGGCTGAGGCTAGGCAATATTTCTACCGAGTCAGAGATTTACCGAGATGCCTGAGGTGAGTCTTCTCACTATACTTTACCTAGAGTGGTAATTAGAGTTATGTGAGAGCTCTAATTAACCTAATTTAACCTTAATAGGTCATAAAATCACATTTATAATTAATTGGGGCCAAACATCACTTAACATAACAATGGAATGCGTTTAAGCATACAAGGCCCAATCCTCATCTTTTTCTCTCCATTCTCGGCCCAAGGCAAGCCCAATAAGAAGAGTTGAGTTTCCTATGCCACCTCATAATTGTCCATAGGTTTCCATGCACCATCTCATGTTTTCATGCAAGTCAATTCAAGAGCCTCACTTCTGTCCTCTTTCTTCTTACTCTCGGCCGAACACAACACACACACACTCACAAAAATTTATTCCACTCTCTCTAAATCTTGAAGAACATCTCCTCCCTCCTTCTTCAAAAATTTCGAGAATCAAGAGCTTTTCAAGGAGGTTTTTTCCCACAAACACATCATCTAAGGTAAGTTGATGACTAATCCATGATCTAGCTACTTCATTTCATCAAAAATCTCTTCTAAATATATTCCAACTTGTGATCATGCACCTTAGAAGTCACTAAACTCGAGATCCACCAAGGAGACTTGCTAGGATCGTTATTTTCCCCTTTTCTCTCTTCAAAACCGAAACTACAACTCAAGGTGAGCTTCGTACCCCCTATTTTTTAGTTTTTTTAAGTTTTGTGGGGGGGGGGGGAATACAAGCAAATGTGTAGATCTATTAGTATATGTATGCTTTATATGATTTATATATATATTTACATGTTCTTATGTGATTATGGTGTTGAAACTAGTCAAAAAGTCCTCAAAATCGAGATTTGCATTAGGATGTATGAATCAAGTATTAAACATATTATTACACACAAATCATTTCTAGAAAAATAACCAAGTTGGTTAAGATGAACTCCTTGGGCTAAAAATCCCATTTTTGGACTCAAAATGTTAAAAATATAAGGTTAAAGGGCCCAAAATGACAAAATACAAATTCTGATAGATGAAATGAGTTAAAACAGTTTCAATAATGTATTTTTCTGGAAATATTCTCTTTGAAGGTTTAAATGTGAAATTTTTAAGCATAATGGGCCAAAAATGAATTTTTTGGCCCAATAAAGCCCAATATGCGAGATTTTCAAATTAGAGGGGCTGAAACTGTATTTTTTTGTAAAACAGGGGACTACTAGTGCTCCATGTCCATTTCAAGGGTTAAAAATGCTTTTCATATTTAAAAGGGACCAAAGATGCAAAAATTTCCTACTTTGGGCCAAAAGTGTAAAAATTGCGAAAATAAGGGTTTCAGCCGAGAAAAATTTCATTTGAGGGACCATCGCAACAACAACAATGTCACCACCGGCGGCAACAATGCAGGGCCTAGCCACACCTGCTATGGGTGTGGGAGGACTGGGCATTTCCGCCGAGATTGCCCTAACAACAACAATCCCGGAAACGGAGGAACATGAAGGATGCTGACCATGGGTCAGGGAGAGGCGATTCAGGACCCCACTGTTGTTACTGGTACGTTTCCCCTAAACCACACTTATGCATGCATCCTATTTGACACCGGAGCGGAGCGAAGTTTCGTAAGCAATAAGTTTAAGTATTTATTAAAACAATAGCCCCAGAATCTAAATGAAACCTTTACGGTGGAAATGGCCAATGGGAAAACCGAATCCACTGGGGAAATCTACATCGGATGTACCCTAACCCTAAACCAACACGTCTTTCGAATAGGCTTAATGCCTGTATCAATTAGGAGTTTCGATGTGATTATTGACATGGACTGGTTAAGCCCCCACCATGCTTAAATTATGTGTCACGAGAAGGCCGTTCGCCTTCGCCTTCCCAATCACGAAACCCTAGTCATTTACGGAGACAAACCTAGCATGAACCTTCGCCTCATCTCGTGCATCCAGAAATGGAAACATCTACAAAAGAACAATTTGGCGTTCCTGGCTCACATAGTGGATAAAACCAAGGAAGAGGTTAACGTTTGGGACATCCCTATAGCATGTGAGTTCCCATACGTGTTTCCTGAAGATCTTCCTGGAGTATTCCCAGAGAGACAAGTGGAGTTCCGAATTGACCTCGTTCCAGGAGCAACTCCTCTCGCTAAATCACCCTATCGGCTAGCTCCTGCTGAAATGCAGGAATTGTCCAGCCAACTCAGTGAACTCTTGGACAAGGGATTCATCCGCCCTAGTTACTCGCCATGGGGAGCTCCAGTCCTCTTTGTCAAAAAGAAGGACAGATCTTTTAGAATGTGCATCGATTACAGAGAGTTAAATAAACTCATTGTTAAAAATCGCTACCCACTCCAACGAATTGATGATCTATTTGACCAGCTCCAAGGAGCTAGTTATTTTTCTAAGATAGATCTACGGTCTGGATACCACCAACTCAAAATCCGGGAAGAGGATATTCCAAAAACCATTTTCCGAACTCGTTACGGACATTATGAATTTGTCATAATGCCCTTCGGTCTAACAAATGCCCCTGCCGCATTTATGGACCTGATGAACCGAATCTGTCGACCATTCCTCGAAAACTTTGTCATCGTCTTCATTGATGACATTCTCGTCTATTCCCGAAGCGAAGAAGATCATGGCCAACATCTCCGACAAATCCTAGAAACTCTGTGATCGGAAAAGCTATACGCAAAACTCTCCAAGTCTGAGTTCTGGCTCCGGAGTGTGAACTTCCTAGGTCATATAGTTAGCCAAGATGGAATTCATGCGGATCCCTCTAAGGTCAAAGCTGTTGAAGGATGGGCAATCCCGACAACACCCACGGAAATCTATCAATTCTTGGGTCTAGCAGGCTAGTATAGGAGATTCATTCAACACTTCTCTAAGATCGCCAAGCCACTTACCTCGCTTACACAAAAGGGTGTACCATTCAAATGGACGGACAAACAGGAAGTCGCATTCCGAACCCTGAAACAAGCTCTCTGTATTGCCCCGGTACTATCACTACCGGAGGGAACGGAAGATTTCGTTGTCTACTGTGACGCGCCAAATCAAGGCTTAGGTTGCGTTCTCATGCAGCGTGGAAGGGTGATAGCTTACGCATCCCGCCAACTAAAGACGCACGAAGTGAATTATACGACCCATGACCTAGAATTGGGAGCCGTGGTCTTTGCCCTAAAAATTTGGAGGCATTACCTTTACGGTACAAAGTGCACCATCTTCACGAACCACAAGAGTCTCCAGCACATCTTGAACCAGAAAGAGTTGAACATGAGGCAACGGAGATGGGTTAAATTTCTAAACGATTACGAGTGTGAGATCAAGTACCACCCAGGCAAGGCCAATGTGGTAGCTGACACATTAAGTCGGAAGGAGTACTCTAATCGTCATATGAAAACTCTCTCAATAACCATTCAATCTCACCTAACCTCTCAAATTGCAGTAGCCCAGTCAGAGGCCATGAAGACGAAAAATATAGCAAACGAAGCATTGCGCGGAATGGAGAAGAACTTAGAGGCAAAGGAGAATGGAGTGTACTATTTCATGAACCGTATTTGGGTCCCTAAACTCGGAGGATTTAGGGAGGTAGTTATGAAGGAAGCCTACCAGACGCGATACTCCATTCATCCCGGCTCAGACAAGATGTATTCGGATATTAAACAACTCTATTAGTGGCCCAACATGAAGGCGGAAATTGCCACATATGTTAGTAAGTGCCTTACGTGTGCCAAGGTAAAGGTGGAGTACCAGAAGCCCTCAGGGTTATTACAGCAACCGATAATCCCTGAGTGGAAATGGGAGGGGATTTCTATGGATTTCGTGACCAAGCTACCCAAGACGTCGGATGGACTAGACACCATATGGGTAATAGTCGACCGACTGACGAAATCTGCCCATTTCCTGCCAATAAAGGAATCCTACAAGATGGAGAGATTGACACGTTTATACATTCGAGAAATCGTGAGACTCCACGGAGTACCAGTGTCTATTATATCGGATAGGGACAGTAGGTTCACTTCACGTTTTTGGCAATCTCTCCAGAAGGCACTAGGAACTCATCTCGACATGAGCACCGCTTATCATCCACAAACGGATGGTCAAAGTGAACGAACCATTCAAACGCTCGAAGACATGCTCCGCGCATGTGTGATAGACTTTGGGAAGTCTTGGGATACCCACTTACCCTTAGTCGAATTCTCATATAACAACAGTTACCATTCGAGCATCAAGGTCGCTCCTTTCGAAGCACTATACGGGCGTAAGTGTAGATCACCGTTATGCTGGGCTGAGGTGGGTGATACCCAACTAGCAAAAGCACATACGTCGGACAAGGCGCTAACGGGACCGGAGATCATTCGTGAAGCCACGGAAAAGATCGTTCAAATCAGAGCTCGATTACAAGCATCGCGCGACCGACAAAAGAGCTACGCCGATAAACAGCGAAAGCCCTTAGAATTTCAGGTCGGGGATCGAGTACTGTTGAAAGTCACACCCTAGAAAGGAGTTATTCGTTTCGGAAAACGGGGAAAACAGAACCCACGATACATTGGACCTTTCGAGATCGTCGCGCGAATAGGTCGAGTGGCGTATAAACTGCAGCTACCCGCAGAGTTAAATAGTGTACACCCCATGTTCCATGTCTCTAATCTAAAGAAGTGTCTATCGGATGAAACACTCGTCATTCCCCTTGACGAGATCGAAATCAACGAGAATCTCCTGTTCGTTGAAGAACCGGTTGAAATCATGGACAGGGAGGTGAAGCGTACTAAGCAAAGTCGCATCCCGATCGTGAAAGTACGGTGGAACACGAAGCGTGGGCCAGAATTCACGTGGGAACGCGAAGACCAAATGAAGCAAAAGTACCCTCATCTATTCTAGCATTCTCAAATCTAGCTTTCAAATAGAATTTCTGGACGAAATTCCCTCTAACGGGGGGATGATGTCACAACTAGAAATTTTGTGTCTTGTAATCACTACACTCAAGAAAAATGTAGAATCACAAACTTAAGAGCATGTATGATGCTTACTCTATGACAACAAAATTTCAATCCAATACACCATACAAGTACTACAAATAGTCAACAAGCAATTGGAAACCCTAGAAGTCCTTGTTTAGGTCCATTTTGGACTAGGACTTCCTTATTGGACTCAATGGACCAATAAGCTTCCAATTTGGCTATCATGGGCTTAGAACCTTTAAATGGGCTCTAATTGGACCCACTTTCGTTTATTTCAACATTTTCGGCCATATTGGGCATAGAATGAAATAAATTATTTAAATGAACAATATTGGGCCATAATTAACCTAATTTAGCCTTAATAGGTCATAAAAATCACATTTATAATAAATTGGGGCCAAACATCACTTAACATAACCATGGAATGGGTTTAAGCATACAAGGCCCAATCCTCATCTTTTTCTCTCCATTCTCGGCCCAAGGCAAGCCCAAGCAGAAGAGTTGACTTTCCTATGCCACCTCATAATTCTCCATAGGTTTCCCATGCACCATCTCATGTTTTCATGCAAGTCAATTCAAGAGCCTCACTTCTCTCCTCTCTCTTCTTGCTCTTGGCCGAACACAACACACACACACTCACAAAAATTTATTCCACTCTCTCTAAATCTTGAAGAACATCTCCTCCCTCCTTCTTCAAAAATTTCGAGAATCAAGAGCTTTTCAAGGAGGTTTTTTCCCATAAACACATCATCTAAGGTAAGTTGATGACTAATCCATGATCTAGCTACTTCATTTCATCAAAAATCTCTTATAAATCTATTCCAACTTGTGATCATGCACCTTAGAAGTCACTAAACTCGAGATCCACCAAGGAGACTTGCTAGGATCGAAATTTTCCCCTTTTCTCTCTTCAAAACCGAAACTACAACTCAAGGTGAGCTTCATACCCCCTATTTTTCGGTTTTTATAAGTTTTGTGGGGGGGGGGAATACAAGCAAATGTGTAGATCTATGAGTATATGTATGCTTTATATGATTTCTATATATATTTACATGTTCTTATGTGATTATGGTGTTGAAACTAGTCAAAAAGTCCTCAAAATTGAGATTTGCATTAGGATGTATGAATCAAGTATTAAACATATTATTACACACAAATCATTTCTAGAAAAATAACCAAGTTGGTTAAGATGAACTCCTTGGGCTAAAAATCCCATTTTTGGACTCAAAATGTTAAAAATATAAGGTTAAAGGGCCCAAAATGACAAAATACAAATTCTGATGGATGAAATGAGTCAAAACAGTTTCAATAATTTATTTTTCTGGAAATATTCTCTTTGAAGGATTAAATGTGAAATTTTTAACCATAATGGGCCAAAAATGAATTTTTCGGCCCAATAAAGCCCAATATGCGAGATTTTCAAATTAGAGGGGCTGAAATTGTATTTTTCTGTAAAACAGGGGACTACTAGTGCTCCAAGTCCATTTCAAGGGTTAAAAATGTTTTTCTTATTTAAAAGGGACCAAAGATGCAAAACTTTTCTACTTTGGGCCAAAAGTGTAAAAATTGCGAAAATAAGGGTTTCAGCCGAGAAAAATTTCATTTGAGGGACTAAAACTATTTTTCAAATAACTTTGAGTTGAAAAATAACCTTTCTACAAGTTTTGATACTAAAGTGTCAAGAAAAATGGTTTGAGGACTAAAATAGAAATTTTTATACAAAGGGTTAAAAGTGTAAATTATCCAAAAGAAAGGGGCTGCAAAAATGAAATATTCTAATGTTTTAAACAATAAATCTGACATGATGAAATACTAGCACCTCGACTATCAGCGAATTATAATACACCTTCAACACCAAAAATCGTTATCAAACGAATTGATTCGGTCTCGAATCAATAATGAATCCGAAATTACTAACACGACGAAACTTCAATACACACGCGGAAATTTCGGGAAGTCAATACATACGTGGGAATACACCAGACGTTGATACACCGTCTTTGGGCCCGAAAGTTTCAAATCGTGTTTGTTGAGCCTAGCTAGCCTAATGACATGATCTTTAGGCCCGAAGGAAACTCGCTTACATGTAGTTGGGTCTTATATGACCTAATTCCGTGTAAAAGGACTTTTACAGGCTTTGTGCTGTTGGACCCGAAGGGCCCTCTGGTGCTGCTAGTAAAGTCGAGAATTCACCAAATGCGAGTTGGGCTAAGGGCCCTTCACATTCACGATAGCCTTGAACGACTTACGGTAAATATCGGGGCTTCGCACCCTCTTTTCCTCCTCAGTTGTGGGGCTATGAGAAGTCCGGGTGATTGGATTAAGTGAATAGTGCGACCGACGCCTAAGGGATCGTTTGTATAGTTGTAAACTAGTCATTTTCATTAATGTGTGTTTATAACAATTCACAATCCATAATTAATCCAACGCCACCGGGACTCAACGAATACACCCGTCATAACGAAATAACAAGATATAAATCATTTGATGCAAAGTATTCGGAAAACATCGGGTTTTCCTAGGGTTTTCAATTAATACACCTACGAGTTACATACCGAGTTTTACAAATTGTACCTTTACATTTATAGAAACAAACAAGCATACTTACGGATCTTCACACTTTTTATACTATGCTCTTTTCAGAAAATATCGGATTTTCTGGTGATTTTCAAAACAATACAAACCACTATATTTCAAATATTACTTATGAACTCACCAACATTTCATATGTTGACGTTTTTCAAAATACTTGTATTCTCAGGTAACAGGTAAATCGAAAAGGAAAAATGTACTCAATAACGTCTTGCTGTTGTTTTAATTAGTATCGAACAATTTACTTTTGGGCATGTAATATTATGGATCAATGTACTGAATGTAAACGCTACCAGTTGTAACATTTCAATGCTTGGTAATGTATGATGTTATGTTTCATGTATATTCATTGTGATGGTATTTAATTGAGTCACAATAGCCCTCGGACATTTCCACCGTCTGGTTCGGGGGTGTGACATTGAAGGACAAAAACAAATCAAAATCACATTGTGAAGTGAGTTTACGGCCCTGGTAATGCTCCTAGGCCGTAAACACCAAACAAGGGCACCAAAGTGTGCCTAGGGTCCTCATTAGCTTTAAACAAATGTTTAGAACCTATCCTTCATATGCAAGAGACTTGAAAAAACAAAAACCATTCCAAGGGAGTTTACGGCCGTAAACTCCAAAGGAAATGGCCTTAGGGCCGTAAACTCCTCTAGGGAGTGTTTCTAGGCCTTAAACCCTTCCAAGGACTTAACCACCAAGTTGGAATAATTCTAGGGATTATTTAACACCTTAAAACAACCAAAGACATTGAGTCTTGGAGTTTACGGCCATAAACTCAAGATTTTACAACCGTAAACTCTATGTGTGTTGGTATATGAGGAGTAAACTCATATATGGGGTCCTTGGGAACCCTAAACACAAGTGCCTTGTCCCACAATAGCTTAGATGCAATCCTTAGGGCTTAAAACACTTATATAAAGTGTTTATTATGTCTAGGATGTCTTAACTTAATCAATTAGTGATTTGAGACTAATTGAGTGCATATATGTGTGATTATATGTTCATTAGGATCGTAGTGTGTGTACAACTCCACACTTGATGCCTAACAATCCTACAGCGTCGAGTTCATCTAAACTACCAACAACAGGTGAGTTCATACCCCTTAATCAATGTATTTACTTACCTGGATACTTGTACTTAGAACTACGAGGATGATTTATTAGTATTTACTGTGTAAATTATATTTCCTATCCCAGTTTAATGGGATAATTCGGCGGGACTTACCATCCCGAACCCCACTGATTAGCACCAGTGGTCGATGAACGTCTACGGATGTCTAAGGTTGTCACTTATTTAGCAGTTAGTGACGGGACTAACCATCCCTCTGTCCACTGTTGCAATAGTGGATGAGATGTGAATCTTCGGAGGATCATTAGGTTAGCGATCTGTATTAACAGATCGATATTGGGACTAACCCTCCCTCCACCCTGCTGCCGCTACAGAGGATGAGGGGACACTCTTCGGATGTCCATAGGGTCTATCTTTCGCTTCGGCGATGTCGTGTTTGTCCTGGTAACCCAAGATAATAACACTTATATGATTATATTTTTCCTGTTTACTTTATCTTGTGATACTTTCACATAAACGAGGAGTTAGACTAAGTACTCTAGTACTAGTCAATAGAAAGGAAAAGCTATCATATTACTTACAAAACATTCGGGTCTTGGTAGAAGACTACCTAGTCATTACAAAACATTCGGGTCTTGGTAGAAGACTACTTAGTCATAACAAAACATTCGGGTCTTGGTAGAAGACTACATAGTCATAACAAAACGTTCGGGTCTTGGTAGAAGACTATCATATCATTTTCCTATGTTACTTTATTTTGTGATATATTCACATAAACGATGAGTTAGACTAAGTACTCTTAGTACTAGTCGATAGAAAGGAAAAACTATCATTTTACTTACAAAACGTTTAGGTCTTGGTAGAAGACTATCATATCATTTTCCTATGTTACTTTATTTTGTGATATATTCACATAAACGATGAGTTAGGCTAAGTACTCTAAGTACTAGTCGATAGAAAGGAAAAACTATCATTTTACTTACAAAACGTTTAGGTCTTGGTACAAGACTATCATATCATTTTCCTATGTTACTCTATTTTGTGATATATTCACATAAACGATGAGTTAGACTAAGTACTCTTAGTACTAGTCAATAGAAAGGAAAACCTATCATTTTACTGGTCATAACAAAACATTCGGGTCTTGGTAGAAGACCACATTTCATATTTATATCAACTGTTCTATTTAAGGATTTATACGACATTCTTAACAACATTCCAAAATAGGACAATAACACATAAATACTTATGAATTCACCAGCTTTAAAGCTGATACTCGCTTTCAAAATAACTTGTATTCTCAGGTCATCAGTTAGACAGGTGCGATGGCCATGTTAACGGAGAAGATGGAGCACAGACAAGACTCGCCTTATTTTGATTATTCATTTTATTGTTGTACATTATGAAAGAACACACATGTATTAAAACTCTACTTATAATTCAATGGATGATGTTGTTGCTTGTTTATTATATTACATGACGTCCTCCACCCCTGAACGTTTCTGCCGTTCGTGGTTTTGGGGTGTGACAAATTGGTATCAGAGCATTGTATATAGTGAATTAACTATATCAACCCATAAAAGATATACTAACTATAAATACATGGGAATAAAACACTCTGTCTAAGAAAATATACTTTTAAATAATAAAATATTTAACAAAGTATATGTGTCTGCATTCATACTAAAATCAGTGTCATAATGACAAGAACAAAAGTATTACGATTGTTGAATATCACAGGTAAGCTCAGGGATGTATGGTCAATCTTGGGAGTGGCATAGCCTGATCAACTATGCTATTCCAAAGATTGATTAGCACATGCCCAAGAATGGTTGTGATATGGCAACAAGTCTAAAAACTTACCAACATCACCACAATGAGAACATTATAACAGAACCTAAGTCTAAAATACCATAGGGGTGTTTTGTGTTACTATAAGTACTTTATACTTGAGAACAAAAATGGAATCTTCATTCCTAAGTTGATAATTGCTAAGTGGATACGCTAAAGTTATATGTAACTAGGATGTTATAGACTTAGAATCGGTGAAATTTTTGCTTTACCCCTATTCCTTGTGAATTTGGAGTTGAGGTCACTTATCCGAAGGCCTATCCTGTGTTGATTACATATAACTGGTATGCACTTTACAAATAGCGATAGAACTAATGAAGATTTCCTAAATAATTATCTAGATAGTTCGTCTAATAAGTATTTTCTTACCCCAAATTCTCGCATAGATAACATGGCTGGATTCCATCCCCACGACAACATGTTCCTTCTGAACGCGGTTATTGCTGGATGGTTTGGAGAAGAACCAGTTAATGATCATCCAATCCCTCTGAATGATCACCATGCTGAAGACCTTTCAGACGATGCCATCTCCGAGCCCGAGGTTGAGAACCTACATCAGGCAGCTCCCTTTCCGATTCTTAACCCTCGTCCGGCTTTTCATGGCCCGACGCCTGAGTGGGTGGAATGTTTGGAAACATGGAGCCAAGGAAAAGATCAGCCCATGCCATTTACTGGTGACCGAAGCTTCTATGACCTGAGCAATGGGGGCTCAGCAGACAAAATCATGCCAATTCTGATCCGGAGAGTTGCCCGAAACGAAATTCAGGGCAGGACAGCTCTACAACGTATCACAGAAGTCGATACAAATGGAGGAGTGCATATTCTTCGCACCAGTCACCTTGAACATGCTCGTGAGAGGTCTGAAAGAGACCATGAAACCCTGCTGCAAGCACTGGCTGAATCACGAGCCGAAGTCATGGAACTTCGGGTACGCCAGAGTGTGTACGAAAGACACCTACTTGATGTGGAACGCCAACTGGCTAAACTGAGAGTTCACCAGAAAGATGACCGTCGCCAGTAGTAGATGCGTTACTTTATATTCCTTGTTAGAAGGGAATCGTGTTCCTGTCTATGCCCGATGTGGCATTTTCTATGAAACTATCTTGTACTGTAAGTACTTTAGTTAGGTATTTTTACTGTAAGGAGCCATCTTCTCTGGTTATGATGTAAGACCTTTTACAAGGTCATTTTCCCGAACCTGTACGTCATGAATATCAAAGATATTGACAGTCGACTAACTTCTGTGTCGTTCTTTATTCAGATACTCTTATCATACATTCATTAGAGTCTATTTGAAACATGCTCTAGTCAAGTCATTGGACTATAGCAATTTGACTCCAGAGACATCTCCGAGTCTCTTCTAATGGTTGGATCACGTTATTCGCCAACCATTGATACCTCGGCTAGAACGACAAACATCTTGAGACCATTGCATGAACTTACTTCCGATCTTTGCTAGGACTGTATCATAAGGATGTAGGTCGAAATTTCCTAAACATACTTCCATTCCATACTAGGACTGCATCATAGGGATGTAGGTTGAACTTTAGAGAACATACTTCTTTTCTTTTCATGAACGATCGAACTACGTCTAGGTTCAACCATTTTTGCTCACAAATTCATTTCCTTCCGTGTAACAGAATCATGTCGTCCAAGAAAGACGATCAACCCATCAACCAAACACCAACTCTTCAGATTGATGTAGCAACCTTTCAAGCGGCAATCTCGGCTGCCGTGTCAGCCATTCTGAACCATCTGAATGCTAACAACACAAGTGTTAGCGGGATTGTTAACAACTATTCCCATCCAAGTAACAATCCAATACCCCAGCAAGCAACAAACTCCAACGATACCCCGAGTCCTAAGACCAAGAGTATCAAACGAAAGTCTTGGACTAACTCTAAGGACAAGTCGCTTCGAAGGGCGAACAGGAAACAACCACCAGTAACAACCTTCACAGCTACGACATCAGTACCTCCTACTACCATCCCTTCGGGCGTCCCAATGGTCCCCAAACCAGCCAAACTTTATGCTGGAAGTCTCCCTAAATGCATTAAATGCAGTTTTCACCACCATGGACCTTGTAGGGAGATGCAGTGCTCACACTGCAACAGGAAGGGGCATACAGCCCGTTACTACAAGACTCCAACAACTCAGCCTGCTCAAGTGCCAAACACCAGTATGAACCAAACTTGCTATGATTGTGGAAAGGTAGGTCATTCCAAAAGGAACTGCCCAGAGGCAGCAAATGCTGGCACACACGGCAGTATGCTACCGATCACCGCCGCAAGAGAGTCTACTCCGGACCCCCGTTAATGTGATTTAGGCGTTTTGTTGTAACAGACTTATGAACCATCCCAAAACTAGTGCAACCAGAGTCTTATCTTTTGCTGGATCCCGTCCGTTTAGGGATGCTCGTGCTTCGTATACTTGTCTTTTATAGTATACCTTGTTCGCAACAATAGTCTTGTAGTAAATCCTAAGTACGTAACTCTGTTAATGGTTGCACTATTGTGTTTTGTCTGTAATGCCTTATGTTCAAATCTAATGTCTTTATTTTCCATATGTTTCCAACTTTATCATACGACTCGAGCAAAGCCGTTATATCAGAACACCGAAGTACTCATACAAGGAGTACCTTATAGTTCTTTTCCTTTCCGAAGGAATCCCCACAGTATTACTCGTGCAGTATGTCAAGTTCAATTCCAGGATTCAGACGGTTGATCTATCACTGAAGAATCTATACATGAGAGTGATATATAATCAATGTTCTACAGGTTTAGAATTGATGATTCCACTTTAACTTCTTTTCCCTCGATGAGATGTGAGATTAAGGAATAATCAGTTAATTATATACGACTCGTATACATGAAATTGTGATCATTGAATCACGTATAAATTCTAATATGAACTTCAGGACGGAGACTGTCCAGGAGTACGAGTAATTGCATTGGCATAGGAACAAACTTAGAACCCAGTATGACTCTTATAACCAGATCGCCTTACGGTCTAAACACCTACGGGAGATACAAGAACAGCCCGGACAACACAGCGAACTACTCAACAATAGAATTAGAAGATCAAGCTTCTCACCCTTGAGCTCCGATCTTATTCTTACCAGAAGTCGACGGAGTGCATTTTATGTACCTCGACGACCGGAGACTTCATTTAGATTTCCTTTAGAAATCGTTGTCTCTGCCTCGCATAGACGAATTGATCGGGCAAACGCAGGGAAAGAATTTCTTCAGAAATGGACCTGAGATCCGAATATCACCAGTTCGAGTGTTAGGGAAGGATGTCCTATAGACTACCCTCCGAACTTGATGCGGACACTTCGAGTCCGTAGTGATACCCCTCAGATAGGACCAATACGCCCATAGTATTCATGAGTTGAATAAGTAGAGTACGCCTTTCTTACTGGGATCAGTTCATCATTTCTCCATATAATGACTACTTATCTACCCTCGTCGTAAGAAAGAACCCATGGAAACATTACCCTCGGAGATACTTTCCGCAAATTCCTCTGAACAAGAGTTTTGGAATTTAGAGTCAAATTTCCTGAGACACACTTTTAGTGTTGTGGGAATTCTTGAGTACTCTGTCAAATTATCCAAAACCGTTGGGAATTTGTAGGCACCATAGTCACCGACAGAAAATTCGCCAAATTCTAGGTCGTACAGACCTACTATCATAGTCCATTCGGAACTCCCCGTAAACTTCAAGAACCCTTTCGACTTTGACCCAGCAAGGGATGGCCCTTGACTGGGAAGTAAGCGAGAGGAAGAACATTTGGAATTCTAGGTGAGAGACCAAATTCTTTAGGAAACCTCACTCTGGGAACGGCTTAATACGCTTCGTAAAGCGTGGAAAGCTAAAATCCAATATTATTAGGACCTCCGAGATTCTTTCCAGAATCGGTCCTGCGTTTCACAAACTAGACCTACTCCGCGAACTCAGTAACGTACATTTTCCCTTCACGTCTCGAACTTGAAACAGTATCCTTCCATTAGGACTTTCGTAATCCCTTTCGACGAGATCGAGATTTACGAGATCCTTGCCTTCGTGTTAGAACCGTATTGACCCTCTACCGAGAGGTCAAGCAGACGAAGCAACGTCGTCGCCCATTAGTGAAGGTTCGTTGGGATACCAACTGAGAACCCGATTTCACTTAGGAGTGCGAGAACCAATCGATTAGGAAGTTCACATAACGACTCGATCAATCGTACATACTTACTTGTCTAAATTCTAATTTCGGGACGAAATTCCCTTTAACAGGGGGATGATGTGACAACCCGAAATTTCCATTCTAAACGAACCATATAAAGACAATAGAGCTTAGAACAGTTTCAGTGAAATTCCAGACTTCGGGTATAAGTTTGGTAGTTTTTCAGGATTTACACTTAAGGAGATATCAGGAGAATGGTTGCACTAGGGTTTTGTGCAACACTGTTATTCCAACACTCTGTTATATGAGAAATCATTTCAGGAATAAAAATATTTTCTGCCAAAAATATCTCAGGACTATAAATAGAATTCTGAACCAAATTCATTCATTATTCGCATTTCCAACTAGAGAAAAGCCATTTTCTCTCTCGCGGATCTTCGGGTTTTTATCCCAAATCGTGAGTACCCCTCTCTAGTAATATTGTATAGCTTTAAATGTGTTCATAACATGATTTAGAAGGCTAAATCACTAGATTTAGGAGTTTCCTCCCCAAGGTGTTCTTGGGCGGTAAACTCCCAAAACGAAGCCTAGACCGACCCTTGTGTTATGTTACTGCCTTAGACTCATTTATAAGTGTGTTAGGGACATGAAATCAAGCAAAATCCACCCACGTTTGGGAGTTCACGGCCCAAGAGTTCCTTAGGCCGTAAACAACAAATTCATGCTCCAAATGGTGCTTTTAAGGCACCTAAAGCATTGGACATTTACTAGGAATTGTTCCCACTTAATTGAAAGACAAAAACACATCAAAATCACCTCTTGAAGTGAGTTTACGGCCCTGGTAATGCTCATAGGCTGTAAACACCAAACAAGGGCACTAAAGTGTGCCTAGGGTCCTTATTAGCTTTAAACAAATGTTTAGAACATATCCTTCATATGCAAGAGACTTGAAAACAACAAAAACACCATTCCAAGGAGTTTACGGCCGTAAACTCCAAAGGAAATGGCCTTAGGGCCGTAAACTCCTCTAGGGAGTGTTTCTAGGCCTTAAACCCTTCCAAGGACTTAACCACCAAGTTGGAATAATTCTAGGGATTATTTAACACCTTAAAACAACCAAAGACATTGAGTCTTGGAGTTTACGGCCGTAAACGGAAGAGTTTACAACCGTAAAATCTATGTGTGTTGGTATATGAGGAGTAAACTCATATATGGGGTACTTGGAACCCTAAACACAAGTGCCTTGTCCCACAATAGCTTAGATGCAATCCTTAGGGCTTAAAACACTTATATAAAGTGTTTATTATGTCTAGGATGTCTTAACTTTATCAATTAGTGATTTGAGACTAATTGAGTGCATATATGTGTGATTATATGTTCATTAGGATCGTAGTGTGTGTACAAGTCGTCACTTGACGCCTAACAATCCTACACCGTCTAGTTCATCTAAACTACCAACAACAGGTGAGTTCATACCCCTCAATCAATGTTTTAAATGATTTTAAATACTTTAATGTGGGGGGAATACAAGTAGAAAACAGTATGTTATTAAATCAATCTTATGTATTTTATAACTGTGTTTTCACTCAGTAGATTTCACATATTTCAAAAGGTGTCACATGAAATGGTTTTCTATCTTAAAATACTTTGATAACAAAAGTATTAGTTTTGAAATGTTTATTAAAATGACATCAAGTCACTCTTAATTATTGTTCAAAACTCCTATATATCTTGCAAAACCATTATTTTACCTTCTTGAATCAATCTATACTTATGCGCATATGTTCATTTATATGTTAGAGATTATAGTTTTCACCCTTCATTTAGTTTCCAATACTCTTGGGTAGCAAGGGTGCATAAATCTACTTGAACAACCAATTACTTTCCAGTTAATTATCATATGGATAGTTACAAGAAACAAACATTTATTCCTATTACAAAGAATCACACAAGAGTTAGTTCATTCATGAGTCTATACCAATACCTTACATGATACATGAGTACACTTACTTAGGATTAAATGATACACAAGTACACTTACTTAGGATTACATGATGCATGAATATGTTTACATATACTTACCTGTTACATGAACACACTTACATGAATACCATACAGGAACACTGTTACTTAGGTGCATTATCATGTATTTACTTACCTGGATACTTGTACTTAAAACTCCGAGGATGATTTATTAGTATTTACTGTGTAAATTATCTTTCCTATCCCAGTTCAATGGGATAATTCGGCGGGACTTACCATCCCGAACCCCACTGATTAGCACCAGTGGTCGATGAACGTCTATGGATGTCTAAGGTTGTCACTTATTTAGTAGTCAGTGACAGGACTAACCATCCCTCTGTCCACTGTTGCAACAGTGGATGAGATGTGAATCTTCGGAGGATCATTAGGTTAGCGATCTATATTAAGAGATCGATATCGGGACTAACCCTCCCTCCACCCTGCTGCCGCTACAGAGGATGAGGGGACACTCTTCGGATGTCCATAGGGTCTATCTTTCGCTTTGGCGATGTCGTGTTCGTCCTGGTAACCCAAGATAATAACACTTACATGATTATATTTTTCCTGTTTACTTTATTTTGTGATACTTTCACATAAACGAGGAGTTAGACTACCTAGTCATTACAAAACATTCGGGTCTTGGTAGAAGACTACTTAGTCATAACAAAACATTCGGGTCATGGTAGAAGACTACATAGTCATAACAAAACATTCGGGTCTTGGTAGAAGACTATCATATCATTTTCGTATGTTAATTTATTTTGTTATATATTCACATAAACGATGAGTTAGACTAAGTACTTTTAGTACTAGTCGATAGAAAGGAAAAACTATCATTTTACTTACAAAACGTTTAGGTCTTGGTAGAACACTATCATATCATTTTCCTCTGTTACTTAATTTTGTGATATATTCACATAAACGATGAGTTAGACTAAGTATTCTTAGTACTAGTCGATAGAACGGAAAAACTATCATTTTACTTACAAAACGTTTAGGTCTTGGTAGAAGACTATCATATCATTTTCCTATGTTACTTTATTTTGTGATATATTCACATAAACGATGAGTTAGGCTAAGTACTCTAAGTACTAGTCGATAGAAAGGAAAAACTATCATTTTACTTACAAAACGTTTAGGTCTTGGTAGAAGACTATCATATCATTTTCCTATGTTACTCTATTTTGTGATATATTCACATAAACGATGAGTTAGACTAAGTACTCTTAGTACTAGTCAATAGAAAGGAAAACCTATCATTTTATTGGTCATAACAAAACATTCGGGTCTTGGTAGAAGACCACATTTCATACTTATATCAACTGTTCTATTTAAGGATTCATACGACATTCTTAACAACATTCCAAAACAGGACAATAACACATTAATACTTATGAATTCACCAGCTTTAAAGCTGATAGTCGCTTTCAAAATAACTTATATTCTCAGGTCATCAGTTAGACAGGTGCGATGGCCATGTTACCGGAGAAGATGGAGCACAGACAAGACTCGCCTTATTTCGATTATTCATTTTATTGTTGTACATTATGAAAGAACACACATGTATTAAAACTCTACTTATAATGCAATGGATGATGTTGTTGCTTGTTTATAATATTACACTGTTGTGATACTGTACATGACGTCCTCCACCCCTGAACGTTTCCGCCGTTCGTGGTTTTGGGGTGTGACAATATGCTATATGATGAGTTATATTATGCATGTTGGAGTAGACTAGGTATTCTTATTAGGACTAGAGTGGCCTGATATGTGATGCCAGAGTCTAGGAGTCTTGTTGCTAGGGATACTTCAGAGTGTTTAGGTAGCAACGAGGAGGTTATGAGAGATCTACTAGCGAGTATCATATGATTAGAGAGAGTAGAGTACTTGGGATTTGGGACTCTGGGAGGAGGACTTGGGGTGAATGTTGATGCGGTGTGGACGGTAGTATTGGGCCCGTACTACTGAAGACACCGGGTCAGTGCACAGTCCAAGTAAGAATCCTTGGAGTACCAAGGGACATGTAGGGTGGAGTATTCGAGTGTGAGTATACTCGAGTGAGTCCCTGATATTTATTATTGTGTTGTATTTCAGAGAGAGGGAGATCATGGTTGGGACACGCCACACACCAGGGAGCAGCGGTACGAGTGACGAGTAGATCCGTAGGATCATCCATGAGGAGGTGGCTACGGCCATCAGGGCAGAGATACCAGAAATGTTCGGGTCTTTCAAGACCACACTGATAGAGACATTTGATGAGAGATACGCTGCTCTTTCTGAGGCTGTTGTTGCTGCGGCCACTGCAGCTATAGCTGCAACTAGGCCGTGGGTGGTGATGCGTTGTTGTTCCGAGAGTCCAGCAACACAAAACCACAAGAGTTTGATGGGACCCAGGACCCGATTGCGGCGATGAGGGGTGTTTCTTTACTTGCTAATCTCCATAGCATTTGAGAGTTCGGTTCGCGCTAAACCTACTTCGCTTGGGAGCGAAGGGTTGGTGGAAGTTTGTGACGGCACACTATACGCCTGCTGAGCTTGCTGCAGTGACCTGGGAGAGGTTCACTGCTATGTTCCGAGATGAGTACGTTTCCTAGGTGGAGAGGGAGCGTTTGGCCCAGGATTTTCTGATCCTCAAGCAGGGTATTGAGTCTGTTACAATGATTACGAGGATGTTTCATGAGCAGGCGATGTTCTGCCCAGAGCATGTGTCCTCTGAGCAGGCACGTATGAGCCGATATCTGATCATTTTGAGGAGGGATATACGAGAGTTCATGGCGAAATCGACGTACCGGACATTTGCCAAGCTTCGGGTAAATGCCCGGAAGAGGGAGATAGAGCTGGAGACCTAGGCTAGGGAAGAGGATGAGTCTCAGGGGAGGGATCGACGACCGGTATAGTCTCAGACAGTAGCCAAGCGGGCCAAGCCCGCTGATTCAAGATCAGGGAGCCAGAGGGGTCGTACTTGTGGCAAGTGCGGCAAGAGCCACGATGGGGTGTGCAGATTAGGGTCTTGCTACAAATGTGGCTAGGAGGGGCATATGGCCAAGGATTTCCCCAAGGGGTTTGCAGCATGTTTTCACTGCAACCAGACCGGACACCGGAAGGCAGAGTGTCCGCAGCTGCGGGGATCAGCACAGGGAGCATCTCAGGGATCTGCCCCTACTGCTATCAGAGCTACTGAGAGCCAACCAGTGAAGGCCGAGGCACCGAATGCAAGAGGGAGAGCCTTTCAGTTGACCGTGGAGGAGGTCCGCGCAGCGCCCGATGTCGTGGTTGGTATGTATTCTTTCGTGTATTTATTTTGATGTTGAGATATGGTGCTTATATTATGTTATGCGTAGGTACTTTTCTTGTGACTTCTGTACCTGCCTTGGTGTTATTTGACTCGGGTGCGAGTCGGTCTTTTGTATCTTTGGCTTTTAATCAGCACATCAGTGTTAGTCGTGAGGCGTTGAGTCGACCTCTGAGAGTTTCCATAGCTGACGAGAGGGCGGTATATGCCACAGAGGTGATCTGAGGGTGTGTACTCAAGATTTTCGGTGTTAAGTTCCCGATTGATTTAGTTCCTATTAAGATGGGGGATGTTTGTGTCATCGTGGGTAAGGCTAATGTTGTAGCCGATGCACTGAGCCGAAGGACGGAGAGCGCCCCGATGCGAGATGTTTGTTTGAGATTGACCGTGATGGCTCCGGTGTTGGACACCATTCATGGAGCCCAGGTTGAGGCCGTGAGATCAGAAAAGCAGAAGAGAGAGCGAGTTGTCGGGTTGGTATCGGAGTTCATTACCGATAGCCGGGGGCTTATGACATTCCAGGGGCGAATCTGGATACCGTTTGTGGGCGGGACGCGTACCATTTTGATGGAAGAGGCTCATCGGTCGAAGTTCTTGATCCATTCTGGGGACACTAAGATGTATTTGGACCTGAAGAAGGAATATTAGTGGCCATGTATGAAGAGGGATGTCGCGTGGTTTGTTGAGAGGTGCTTAACCTATCGTAGGGTTAAGGCCGAGCACCAGAGACCGCATGGTAAGTTGCAGCCGTTGGAGGTTCCCGAGTGGAAGTGGGAACAGATTACCATGGATTTTATAACCAAATTGCCAAGGACTGCTAGGGGAGTCGATGCAATTTGGGTGATTGTGGACAGGTTGACAAAGAGCGCCCACTTCCTTGCTATCAGTGAGGGCTCTTCCGTAGAGAAGTTGGCATAAATGTACGTGAGGGAAGTGGTATCGCGGCATGGAGTGCCGATCTCGATTGTCTCACACCGAGATGTGCGTTTCACTTCCAGATTTTGGAAGAAATTTCATGAGGAATTGGGTACTAGGCTGCAGTTTAGTACCGCATACCACCCCCAGACTGACGGACAGAGCGAGCGGACGATTCTGATGCTCGAGGATATGCTCTGGGCATGTGTGTTGGATTTCGGCGGGAGTTGGGACACGTATTTACCCATGGCAGAGTTTTCCTACAACAACATCCATCATTCGAGCATTGGTATGCCACCCTTTGAGCTGTTGTATGGGAGAAGGTGTTGGACCCCCATTTGCTAGGGAGAAGTCGGTCAGCGTGTGATGGGTAGTACAGAGATTGTGCTTCAGACGACTGAGCAGATACAGTAGGTTAGGCAGAGGTTATTGACCGCTCAGAGTCGTCAGAAGAGTTACGCGGACAGGCTCCGGTCGGAGCTAGAGTTCCAGGTCGGCGAATTTGTACTCCTGAAGGTCTCTCCTTGGAAAGAAATGATCCGATTCAGGAAGAGGGGAAAGTTGGGGCCCCGATATATCGGTCCTTTTTGGGTGATCGCGAGGGTAGGTAGGGTAGCCTACCGGTTGGAGCTACCTGTAAGGCTGGGTCAGATTCATGACACGTTCCACGTGTTGCAGTTACAAAAGTGTATAGCCGATGAGTCGGCAGTAGTGCCGTTAGAAGATATTCAGGTGGATGTGGGCCTGAACTACGTTGAGAGACCGGTGGTGATTCGAGATAGAAAGATCAAGGTTCCGAGGAACAAGGAAGTGCCTCTGGTGCAGGTCCAGCGGCAGCACCGAAAAGGGTCAGAGCTTACTTGGGAGTCGGAGCGTGAGATGCGTGAGTAGCATCCGGAGTTGTTTCTAGAGTAAGACTTCGAGGGCGAAGTCTGATTCTAGTGGGGGAGAATTATAACATCTGGATTCCCAGGTATGTTATTTTATTTAATTATTTTGGCGTTTGTGGAGGAACTCGGCGAGTTGGAGGCAAGACTCGCCGGTTATGGTCGCGGATGTTCATCCGGGTTCACGTCCGGACTCGGCGAGTCCATTCATGGACTCGGCGAGTCAATGATGTTTAATGAAACCCTAATCCCCCTGGTTTGGAGCCTATTTAAGGGCACTTATAGCCTCCCATTGCGGCTACCGGTCCCTTGAGAGAACTCTAAGTGAGCCAAATCGTTGTGATGAAGAAGAAGTCACTTTTGATCCTTGTACCTTTGGTTTAGCAAGAAGAAGGTGACCAAGAGCAAAGAGGAGGTGCAATTCTAGCAGTTCCAGAGTTCAAAGACTTCATTTTGAGGTAATAGTTCAAACCTCCTTCAGTTTTGGTGTTGATCATTAGAGATAGGGTTTTCTAACCCCTTTAAAGATTGATTATGCGGAGCAAATGGTCCCTTTTCCAGTTTGTGCCTTGGATCTAGACTCAAAGAGGTCCATAGACCTTAACCCTTGGAGCTTTATGGATCAGTTTGGGGTTATATGACTTAGGTTGCCATTTTTGGGACTAAATCTCTTTTTGATGCCTTGTTGTTGATATATAAGCATCAAGATTCGGACTTTACGTGACATTCAGGCTTGGGAAGGCCAGATCTATGGTTTAGGGACACAGATCTGACCTCAAGAGGTCAATAGAGTTTGTGCATGGCATGAACTCGCCGAGTTGTTCTTGAGACTCGGCGAGTAGAGTTAGGGTTTCGCATAAATTACTCAGTGAGTAGACTTGCCGAGTTGGGGGATGACTTAGTGAGTCAGTAGGGGGTTAGAGGACTGGAGTTCAAGGCGGTACTCGCCGAGTTGTTCTTGAGACTCGGCGAGTTGAGTCGGGGTGGCCTCGCGATTCATGCCTGGTATGACTCGTCGAGCATAGGGAGGGACTCGGCATGCAAAGCAGGACAAAGAGTTAGTGGACATGTGTGAAATCGCCGAGTCACCAGAGTGCACTCGGCGAGTAGGGTCAAAGTGTGATCGTTGACTTTTGTTGACTTTTACGGTTTGGTCAACAATGGAGTCCTTGTGTCAAGGGGGGGGGGGGGTAAAATAGTCTTTTACCCTTCTGAGGGTGCCAATGGAAGGTTGAGTCTAGTCTCGAGAGTTATATTTATGAGAGCATTTACTTTATGTGAATAGGCGGAGGCAAGGAAATATTTCTACCGAGTCAGAGATTTACTGAGACGCCTGAGGTGAGTCTTCTCACTATACTTTACCTAGAGTGGTAATTAGAGTTATGTGACAGAGTATATTGTATGCTATGTGTTATCTATGTGATTCTGTGCTATATGTGATTCAGAGTTTACAGAGTTAGGACCGGAAGGTCCACAGAGTTAGGGCCAGAGGATCCATAGAGTTATAGGACTCGAGGGTCCCACTAAGTCACTTTGACCAGAGGGTCATACAGAGTTATAGCCTCGATTAGCTAATATGTGTTGTATGTGGTATTTTGGGGAACTCACTAAGCTTATGCTTACAGTGTTACGTGTTATGTGTCTCAGGTACCAGTGATGACCGCGGGAAGGCGCCGACTTGTATCGTACACACACATGGGATTTTATGTATTTCAATCTTTGGGGATGTTTTGTGAAACAAAGATATGACACTATGGCATTTTATAAATGAATGTGTTTGGAAAATGTGTTTGAAAATGAGAAAAATTGTTTTAAATTTTTACGGTGTTACATGTATGCAGAAAAAGCACACTTGAAGAGTGTAGAAATAGGAACAACATCAGTGAATGCGTCGAATGGGCCAAATAGGATGTGATTCTTGAGGTGCTTGATCATCTGTTTTGTTGGAGCATTATACGATTGATGATCTTCAAACACTGCACGGAAGTTGCTTGAAGCGATTGATGGTGTTGTGGAACCAGTCTGAGTCATGGAGCCTGAAGAATTGGATTGCTTCTTTGATGCACCTAATTTCGCCATTGAGAGATGTGAGATTGGAGTTTTTGAGAGCTTTTGGGTTAACTTTGCTTTCCAAATCTCCATCTCTCTTCTCTATCTCTCGGCCCAAACTACAAACCCAAGAAGAAGGGTTGACTTTGCTTGCCACATCATTTTTATTTGGTGGATAACTAAGTATTATACTTCAAATATCCAAGTCCTCTCCCATACTTCCATGCAACCTCACTTCTCTCTTTTTCTTCTCCCTCTTCTTTTTCCTTTCGGCCAAGAGTCTCCCAAACACACACACACTTCACAACAAAATTCTCTCTTAATCACTCAAGAATCATCCACTCTTCTTCATCCAAAAATCTCGAAAATTTGGCTTGAAGTCTAAGGATTTTCATCAAGAAACATATCATCTAAGGTAAGTTGAGGTTAAATCCATGATCTAGCTACTTCATTTCATCAAAAATCTTTTCTAAATCCATTCAATCTTGTGATCTTGCACCTTAGAAGCTCTTTAAGTTCGAGATCTTCCAAGAAAGGTTTCTATAGCCGAAAATAGCAACAAACTCTTCTCTTTTCTTCTTCAAAACCGAAACTACAACTCAAGTTTCATACCCCCCCCCCCCTTTCTTTTCGGTTTTTATGAGTTTTATGGGGGAGAATACAAGAAAATGTGTATATATATGTGTATATGAATGCTATGTGTGATTTGATGCATGTATGTGTGTGTTATCACGTGTTTTGTGATGATTATGATACCAAAAAGCGGTGTAAACCCGAGATCTATGACATGACAAAGGAAACAATCATAATCTAAGCTATCTTACACTAAACAAGTCAAGAAAAATCGTTTATAAGGTCACGATGAACATATTCTAATATAAAACCCGTTATTGGGCTTAAATTGTCAAAAATACAAAACTAGGGGTACAAGTCAACAAGTCACGGATTCTTGAAGGTTAAAAGGGTCAAAAAAATTTCCTACAACTATTTTTCCGAACTTTAGGAAATTCAAGGGACTTAAAACGTAAATTTTTGGCCTAATGGGCTATTTATGGGCTTTTCGGCCCAATAAGCCTCAAAAAATGTGAAAATGATAAGTTGAGGGGATGGAAATGTAATTTCCTATAAAACAGGGGGTAATTACCATAACAAAATGTTTATAAAGGTCAAAAATGCATTTCACTAACAAAAAGGAACAAAAATGTAAACTTTTTAGATTTTGGGCCAAAACTGTAAAAGTTGTGAAAAATGGGTTCCTAACCGAGAAACACTATTCTGGATGGGCTGAAGCTGTCAACAAAGTAAATTTTGGGTTAAACTCGTGTTTTCATCAAATAAATATTACAAAAGTGTCAAGAAAAGGGTTTTATGGACTAAAAATGAAATTCTTTTAAATAAAAAGGACTAAAAGTGTTATTTTATAAAAGAAGGGTAGTGAAAGGGTCAAATTCCACTTTCAAACAAATTAATTTATCAATACAAAATACAAGATCCAATACTACAGACGAAACGGAAAACAAATACACTCTCAACAACAAATATCGTTACAAAACGAATTGATTCGGTCTCGAATCAATAACAAAACAAAATCATAAAACCAAAGCATTTCAATAAACACGCGATAACTATGATGAGTTAACTTACAAACTTTGGGCTTGAAAGTTTCAAATCATGCTTGTTGGGCCTTGCTAGCCCAATAACATGATCTTTGGGCCTGAAGGGAATACGCTTACGTGTTGTTGGGCCTCCTATGACCTAATTCCATGTAAAAGGACTTTCAATAGCTCTAATGTGCTATTGGGCCCTAGTGTCCCATTAGTATTGCTAGTGAGGTCGAGAAGTCAAATGCGAGTTAGGCCAAGTGTCTTTCGTATTCCCGATAGCCTTGAATAACTCATGGAAATAAAGGGACTTCGTACTCTCCTACTCGTCGGTTGTTGGGCTTATGATAAATCAAAGTAAACAGATTCAGGACGATAAACAATGGTAATCAGGGTGGGTGGATTAAGTGAGTAGTAACGGCCGACGCCTTTAAGGATCGTTCGTAATTTGTAGTTATAAACTAGTCATTTTCTTAATGCGTGATTATAACAACTCACAAACCTTAATTAATCCAACGCCACCCGGGTATTCAAAAACATTCGACGTATCGGTATAACAATAAACAAGTCATGTATTTTACGTATTGGGAAAACATCGGGTTTTCCTAGGAAGTTCAACATTTTCACTTGCATGATGTATACAAAGGTTCAACAATTATACATGTTTTGAAAATCAACAAGCATATATTCACGAATCTTCACACTTTTTCCAAACAAATACTCTTTTTAGAAAATATTGGATTTTCTGGGTTTTACAAACTACACTAAATCATTTACCATAACAATACTTATGAACTCACCAACATTTCATATGTTGACGTTTTTCAAAATAACTTGTATTCTCAGGTAACAGGTAAGCCAAAGAATAAGTACCAAGTAATGTCATGGTGTTTTGCTTAGATTATATGTCAGACAGTTTATGTTATGAATTTGTAATGTCTAAAACAATGTACTGAATATAAACAATATCAGTTGTAATATTTCAATGCATGGTGATGAATTATGTGATCATTCATGTATATTCATTGTGATGGTATTCAATTTAAGTCACAAGAGCCCTCGGATGTTTTCGCCGTCTGGTTCGGGGGTGTGACAGGTTGGTATCAGAGATCTGTTTATAGTGAACTAGCATATCTAACCACACATTGATATGCAACTATAAACCAAAAAGAGGGACTAACCCAACTCTGAACAAAACAAGTAAAACATAACGATACAAACATCTTTGCTTGTGTGAATTAGGAAACATAAAATAATACCGAACCAAACAAGATAATACTAGCATCTCGGTTAAGCCAGGACTGCTCATGGTCGTATCAAAGAGTGGGTGTAGCCTGATCAACTACATTCCCTCCAAAGTACAACTATCACATGTCCCGAGGAAATTGTGATGGTTAGGGAACCTAAAAACATACCCCTTTATCAACAAGAAGAGAACATCAGCCCAATCTATACAATAATTGTAGAGTCATAAGAGTAATGATAGTTATTCGTATACCTCCTCTCAGTCGCTATGGAATGGGATCAGTAGGGAATTCAGTTTCATCAGGTCCTAGTGGCTCACGGGATGATTGAAGATGAGCCTGGAGGAGATCAAGAGGAAGCACATGACATTGGACCTGAAGCAGAATAGGACGAATACGTGATAGTTGATTTCGATTATGATGAGCTGGACCAGGAGCCAGACGAAGAAAAGGGCGTAGAGGAGGTGTGTAGTGAACCTCACAAGGAGGAAGCCCCGTCAAACTTCCGCATGTTTCAAGGGGTGGATACAGACTCTCTACGCTCTCTCGAGGAGGCAGTTATCAGCTTGAAACTTCAACTTATTATGACCAAGGCAAGGGTTGTGCGAGCTGAGCAAAAAGTAGAGGTAATCACCCAAGAGGTGGATGAACTGGCTGAACTTCTAGTGCGTCACCTCGACAATTGAGCGTCGTCATCATCCTTAATAATAGGACCTACTCTACTACCTGCTATATAGGTTCCACCGTACGAGGGACTAGCTATACTCGTCTTTAGTACTAGTACTATGATCTATGCTATGTATCCCGACTCTATGTTTAAGTGATTACACTACTCATAGAGCCGTTATGATGTCGAACTTGTACCGCTTATGTATGCTCTTTCGAGCAAAATTTTCATGTATCAAAGTGCGGATAATAGTAATGGAAAAATCTTATGTGTTTACCGTGATGTTTTAATCTGCTATGTGTTACATATCTATGATTGTATGCTAAATTGTTTTAATCTGCTATGTGTTTTAATATGCTATGTGTTACAACCCCACAAAAGCCACAGACACTCAACATCTTTCCGTTCCATGACAGAAAGATGCCTCAACGACCCACTCGCAGAAACCCTGTGCCAACCCCACCCGAAGTCAACTCAGCTGCATTCCAAGCAGCTGTATCTGCTACGGTCACGGCAGCGATGGCACAAATTCACCAAGGGAACAATGGAGGAGTCAATGGGCAAGGGGCTGGAAGTTCAAACAATGGGATGAACCAAGGACCTACCAAAACATGTTCCTACAAAGACTTCACCAACGCCAAACCACGAACCTTTAACGGCACTGGAGGAATGATCACCCTGAAACGATGGATCGAGAAGGTGGAATCGGTATTCGAGATATGTGATTGCCCTGAGGAGATGAAGGTGAAGTTTGCCGCATGCACTTTTGTTGACCAAGCGCTCACTTAGTGGAACGGACACTTGGAAGCCATGACACTCCCCGTAGCCAATTCCATGCCATAGGAAGAGATGAAAGAAATGTTGATGGCCAAGTACTACCCTCGTTGCGAAATTCAGAAAATGGAACAGGAGCTGTGGAATCTCACTGTTCGGAATGCTGATATAGATGCATACATATCAAGGTTTAGCGAACTGTCTCTGCTATGCCCCGACATGATCACCTTAGAGGGAAAGAAGATCGAACGGTTCATTTGGGGACTAACCTCCCCGATCCAGGGAAACGTGATAGCTACAAATCCCGAAATTTTCGACAGTGCCAAGATATTGGCCAAGAAGCTGTACGACCACAACAACAAGAAGGGTGAGAAGCGAGTGGAGGCTGAAGGTAAGATGGAAAACGACTAAAAAAAGGGGAAGAACAACAAGAGGAAGGGACGTCAAGGCTCCGATTACATCCAAGAAGCAGCAAACAGTGGCAGTTAATGTTGCAACCACTCAAGTTGCACCCACACCACATGCTCCAGCCTCAGCTGCTCCAAGTGCTCCTAGGCCTTATTATGGTAATCTTCCTAAGTGCAACAAGTGTGGACTCCATCACAATGGAGAATGCAGAGAGATGCAGTGCACCAGTTATAAACGGAAGGGGCACACGGCGAAGTACTGCAGGACCTACCCTCCTCAGAACAAACGACAGGGAAACAACGACAACAATAACCGCAACAACAATACCAACAATGGCGGCAACAATGCAGGACCCAGCCACACCTGCTATGGATGTTGGAGGACTGGGCATTTCCGTCGAAACTGCCCCAACAACAACAACAATCTCGGAAATGGGGGAACAAGAAGGGTGCTGACCATGGGTCAGGGAGAAGCGGTTCAGGATCCCCCTGTCGTTACCGGTACGTTCCTCCTAAACCACACTTATGCATGCATCCTATTTGATACCGGAGCAGAAGGAAGTTTTGTGAGCAATAAGCTTAAGCATTTGTTAAAACAACCACCCAGAAGCTCAATGAAACTTTTACGGTGGAAATGGCCAATGGGAAAACAGAATCCACTGGGGAAATCTATATCGGATGTACCCTAGCCCTGAATCAACATGTCTTTCGAATAAATTTAATGTCTGTTTCCATTAGGAGTTTTGATGTGATTATTGGCATGGACTGGTTAAGCCCCCACCATGCTAAAATTATGTGTCATGAGAAGGCCGTTCGCCTTCACCTTCCAAATCATGAAACCCTAGTTATTTACGGAGACAAACCCAGCACGAACCTTCGTCTCATCTCGTGCGTCCAGGCACAGAAACATCTGCGAAAGAACGGTTTGGCGTTCCTGGCGCACATAGTGGATAAGACCAAGGAAGTGGTTAACGTTCAAGACATTCATGTAGCATGTGAATTCCTAGACATATTTCCTAAAGATCTTCCTGGAGTACCCCCAGAAAGACAAGTCGAATTTCGAATTGATCTTGTCCCAGGAGCTACTCCCATCGCTAAATCGCCTTACCGATTGGCTCCTGCTGAGATGCAGGAATTGTCCAGCCAACTCAGTGAACTCCTGGACAAGGGATTCATCTGACCCAACTTCTCGCCATGGGGAGCTCTAGTCCTCTTTTTCAAGAAGAAGGACGGATCTTTTAGGATGTGCATCGATTACAGAGAACTGAATAAGCTCACTGTCAAAAATCGCTATCCACTCCCACGAATCGACGATCTATTTTACCAGCTCCAAGGAGCTAGTTACTTCTCTAAGATAGATCTACGATCTGGGTAACATCAACTCAAGGTCCGGGAAGAGGATATTCCCAAAATCGCTTTCCGAACTCGTTACGGACATTATGAATTTGTCGTAATGCCCTTCGGTCTAACGAATGCCCCTGCCGCATTCATGGACCTCATGAATCGAATCTGTCGAGCATTCCTCGACAACTTTGTTATTGTTTTCATTGATGACATTCTACTTTATTCTCGAAGCGAAGAAGAGCATGGCCAACATCTCCGATGAATCCTGGAAACCCTGCAAACTGAGAAGCTATATGCAAAACTCTCCAAGTGTGAGTTCTGGCTTCGTAGCGTGAACTTTTTGGGTCATGTTGTTAGTCAGGAAGGAATACATGTGGATCCTTCTAAGGTCAAAGCCATCGAAGGATGGACAGTACCGATGACACCCACAAAAATTCGTCAATTATTAGGTCTAGCAGGTTACTACAGGAGGTTCATTCAACACTGCTCTAAGGTCGCCAAACAAATTAACTCGCTTACAAAAAAGGGTGTACCATTCAAATGGACGGAGAGACAAGAAGCTGCATTATGTACTCTGAAGCAAGCACTCTGCAGTGCCCCCAGTACTATCACTACCAGAGGGAACGGAAGATTTCGTAGTCTACTATGACGCGTCAAATCAGGGTTTAGGATGCGTTCTCATGCAGTGTGGAAAAGTGATAGCTTACGCGTCCCTGCAACTAAAGACGCACGAAGTGAATTATACAACCCACGATCTGGAATTGGGAGCAGTGGTCTTCGCCCTGAAGATTTGGAGGCACCACCTTTGTGGTATGAAGTGCACCATCTTCACGGACCACAAGAGTCTCCAGCACATCTTGAATCAAAAAGAGCTGAATATGAGGCAACGAAGATGGGTTGAACTATTAAACGATTATGACTATGAAATCAAGTACCACCTAGGCAAGAATAATGTGGTAGCTAATGCCTTGAGCCGGAAAGAGTACTCTAATCGTCGTGTGAAAACTCTCTCAATAACCATCCAATCTCACCTAACCACTCAGATTAGGGCAGCCCAGTCAGATGCCATGAAGGCGGAAAACAAAACAAGCGAATCGTTATGCGAAATGGAGAAGAATCTCGAGGTGAAAGAGGGCGGAGTATATTATTTCATGAACCGTATTTGGGTCCCTAAACTCGGAAGATTTAGGGAAGTAGTCATGAATGAAGCTCACAAGACGCAATACTCCATCCATCCAGGTTCGGACAAAATGTACTTGGATATTAAACAACATTATTGGTGGCCTAACATGAAGGCAGAGATTTCCACCTATGTTAGCAAATGCCTTACTTGCGCCAAAGTAAAGGTGGAATACCAGAAGCCCTCGGGGTTATTACAGCAACTAGTAATTCCCGAGTGGAAATGGGAAAGGATTACTATGGATTTTGTGTCCAAGCTGCCCAAGACCTCAGATGGATTGGATATGGTAATAGTTGACAGACTGACGAAATCTGCTCATTTCCTGCCAATAAAAGAATCCTACAAGATGGAGAGATTGACAAGAATATACATTCGAGAAATCGTGAAACTTCACGGAGTGCCAATGTCTATCATCTCAGATAGAGATAGTAGATTCACTTCACATTTTTGGCAATCACTTCAGAAAGCACTGGGAGCCCGTCTAGATATGAGCACTGCTTATCACCCACAAACGGATGGTCAAAGCAAACAAACCATTCAGACGCTTGAAGACATGCTTCGCGCATGTGTGATAGACTTTGGGAAGTCCTGCGATACCCACTTACCCTTAGTTGAATTCTCATACAACAACAGTTACCATTCGAGCATCAAAGTTGCTCCTTTCGAGACACTATATGGACGTATGTGTAGATCACCGTTGTGTTGGGTTGAGGTAGGCGACACCCAGCTAGCGAGGGAACTAGCATCAGACAAAACGTTAACGGGACCAGAGATCATACGTGAAACCACGGAAAAGATAGTTCAAATCAGAGCTCGACTACAAGCATCACGCGACCGACAAAAGAGCTATGCTGATAAATGGCGAAAGCCCTTGGAGTTTCAGGTCGGGGATCGAGTGTTGTTAAAATTTTCTCCCTAGAAAGGGGTTATTAGTTTTGGAAAATAGGGAAAATTGAATCCACGATACATTGGACCTTTTGAGATTCTTGCCCGAATTGGTCCAGTAGCGTACTGACTGCAGCTACCCGCTAAGCTCAGCAGCGTACACCCCATGTTCCATGTTTCCAGCCTAAAGAAGTGTTTATTTGATGAAACCCTCATCATTCCCCTTGAAGAAATTAAAATAAACGAGAATCTCCTCTTCGTCGAAGAACCAGTCGAAATCATGGACAAGGAGGTGAAGCGTACCAAACAAAGTCGCATTCGGATTGTGAAGGTACGGTGGAACGCGAAGCGTGGGCCAGAATTCACATGGGAACGCGAAGATCAAATGAAATAAAAGTGCCCTCATCTATTCTAGCATTCTCAAACCTAGCTTTCAAAAGAATTTCGGGACGAAATTCCCTCTAACGGGGGGATGATGTCACAACTAGAAATTTTTGGTGCCTTGTAACTGCAACACTTATGACAACTATGAATCAAAAACATGAAAGCATGCATGATGCTTACTCTATAACAACAAAATTTCAATCAAACACTTCATTCAAGCACTATAAATAGTCAACAAATAATTGGAAACCCTAGAAGTCCTTGTTTAAGTCCATTTTGGGTTAGGATTTCCTTATTGGGTCCAATGGGCCAATAAGCTTCCAATTTGACTATCTTGGGCTTACTACTCTTAAATGGGCTCTAATTGGACCCACTTTCATTTATTTTAACATTCTGGGCCATATTGGGCCTAGAATAAAATAAAATACCCAAATGGATCTTATTGAGCCAAAAACAAAATTTAATAGCCCTTATGGGCTATAAAACTCATATATTTGGTGAATTTTGGGCCGTGAATTACTCTAAAAGGGCCAATGGGCTGAAAACCATTAACTGGTGCTCCATATTATGAATTTAAACACAAAAGGCCCAAATCTCCATCTCTCTTCTCTATCTCCCGGCCCAAACTACAAACCTAAGAAGAAGGGTTGACTTTGCTTGCCACATCATTTTTTTTGGTGGATAACTAAGTATTATACTTTAAATATCCAAGTCCTCTCCCATAATTCCATGCAACCTCACTTCTCTCTTTTTCTTCTCCCTCTTCTTTTTCCTTTCGGCCGAGAGTTTCCCAAACACACACACTTCACAACAAAATTCTCTCTAAATGACTCAAGAATCATCCACTCTTCTTCATCCAAAAATCTCGAAAATTTGGCTTGAAGTCTAAGGATTTTCATCAAGAAATACATCATCTAAGGTAAGTTAATGCTAAATCCATGATCTAAGTACTTCATTTCATCAAAAATATTTTCTAAATCCATTCAATCTTGTGATCTTGCACTTTAGAATCTCTTTAAGTTCGAGATCTTCCAAGAAAGGTTGCTAAAGCCGAAAATAGCAACACACTCTTCTCTTTTCTTCTTCAAAACCGAAACTACAACTCAAGGTGAGTTTCATAACCTCCCCCCCTTTCTTTTTGGTTTTTATGAGTTTTATGGGGGAGAATACAAGAAAATGTGTATATCTATGTGTATATGTATGCTATGTGTGATTTGATGCATGTATGTGTATGTTATCATGTGTTTTGTGATGATTATGATACCAAAAAGGGGTGTAAACCCGAGATCTATGACATGAGAAAGGAAACAAGCATAATCTAAGCTATCTTACACTAAACAAGTCAAGAAAAATGGTCTATAAGGTCATGATGAACATATTCTAATATAAAACCAGTTTTTGGGCTTAAATTGTCAAAAATACAAAACTAGGGGTACAAATCAACAAGTCACGGCTTCTTGAAGTTTAAAAGGGTCAAAACAGTTCCTACAACTATTTCCAATCACTGACTCAAGCCCATTGTAAAATTCTACTCAGCGCAATATGGAGGTACTGATGGCAGAACGGCCCACTCAAGTCTTTCACAATAAAGTGATAGACGGAACTGCCATGAAACGACTTATTTCTGAACTTTAGGAAATTCTAGGGACTTAAAATGCAAATTTTTGGCCCAATGGGCTATTTACGGGCTTTTCGGCCCAATAAGCCTCAAAAAATGCGAAAATGATAAGTTGAGGGGCTGGAAATGTAATTTCCTATAAAACAGGGGTAATTACCATAACAAAATGTTTATAAAGGTCAAAAATGCTTTTCACTAACAAAAAGGACCAAAAATGTAAACTTTTTAGATATTGGGCCAAAACTGTAGAAGTTGTGAAAAATGGGTTCCAAACCGAGAAACACTATTCTGGAGGGGCTGTATCTGTCAGTAAAATAAATTTTGGGTTAAACTCGTGTTTTCATCAAATAAATATTACAAAAGTGTCAAGAAAAGGGTTTTAAGGACTAAAAAAGGACTAAAAGTGTTATTTTATAAAAGAAGGGTAATGAAAGGGTCAAATTCCACTTTCAAACAAATTAATTCATCAATACAAAATACAAGATCCAATACTACAGACAAAACGGAAAACAAATACACTCTCAACAACAAATATCGTTACAAAATGAATTGATTCGGTCTCGAATCAATAACAAAACAAAATCATAAAACCAAAGCATTTCAATAAACACGCGATAACTATGATGAGTTAACTTACAAACTTTGGGCTTGAAAGTTTCAAATCATGCTTGTTGGGCTTTTCTAGCCCAATAACCTGATCTTTGGGCCCGAAGGGAATACGCTTACGTGTTGTTGGGCCTCCTATGACCCAACTCCATGTAAAAGGACTTTCAATAGCTCTAATGTGCTATTGGGCCCTAGTGGCCCATTAGTACTGCTAGAGAGGTCGAGAAGTCAAACGCGAGTTGGGCCAAGTGTCTTTCGCATTCCCGATAGCCTTGAATAACTCATGGAAATAAAGGGACTTCGTACTCTCCTATCTCCTCGGTTGTTGGGCTTATAAGAAATCAAAGTAAAAAGATTCAGGACGATAAACAATAGTAATCAGGGTGGGTGGATTAAGTGAGTAGTAACGGTCGACGCCTTTAAGGCTCATTCGTAATTTGTAGTTATAAACTAGTCATTTTCTTAATGTGTGATTATAACAACTCACAAACCCGAATTAATCCAACGCCACCCGGGTAATCAAAAACATTCGACGTATCGGTCTAACAATAAACAAGTCATGTATTTTACGTATTGGGAAAACATTGGGTTTTCCTAAGATGTTCAACATTTTCACTTGCGTGATGTATACAAAGGTTCAACAATTATACATGTTTTGAAAATCAACAAGCATATATTCACGGATCTTCACACTTTTTATAAACAAATACTCTTTTCACAAAATATCGGATTTTCTGGGTTTTACAAACTACACCAAATCATTTACCATAACAATACTTATGAACTCACCAACATTTCATATGTTGATGTTTTTCAAAATAACTTGTATTCTCAGGTAACAGGTAAGCCGAAGAATAAGTACCAAGTAATGTCATGGTGTTTTGCTTAGATTATCTGTCAGACAGTTTATGTTATGAATTTGTAATGTCTAAAACAATGTACTGAATGTAAACAATATCAATTGTAATATTTCAATTCAAGGTGATGAATTATGTTATGATTCATGTATATTCATTGTGATGGTATTCAGTTTAACTCACAAGAGCCCTCGGACGTTTCCGCCGTCTGGTTCGGGGGTGTGACATCTAGACCAATTCCAGCACCAAAACTTGAAGATATGCTATTCGGGGGTCCAACTCATCGAGTGCATGAACCAACTCGGCGAGTTGGATGAACTTTGCCTGGGACTCATCGAGTCCCTGTCCAGACAGCACAAAACTTCGTTTTTTCAGCAGTTTGCATCAAGTATAAGTGAAAACAAGCCTAGGCTCTGATACCACTGTTGGGTTTTGAGCATTCTAACACTCCTATGTTGTACATGCAACCTTAAATACCTTGGACCTATGTTTTCTCTATTATACATGAAAAATATCAATTCCCAAGGTATTATTCTAAATAGCATAATATAAAGTACACATAATATAAATTCTAGTAGAATTACATACCTCTTGGTTGGTGCTTGATTCCATGGAGCTCAAGAGCCTAGTGCCCCAAGTGTGACACCTCAAATGGTTCACACAACACAATGAACATTTAGATTAACTTGAAAGAAAATGCACACTTCATGAAATCGGCTTGCCCTCTACATACACACATAGTGGCCGATTTTTGCACAAGAATATGATGCTTATATAGTTGTTACAATTAGGGTAAACCCTAATTGTCATGGCTTTCCATTTCCTTGGATCCATGGGTTCAAATACACCATGGAGCATCCATGGAGTATCCTATGGGTTTTAGCCCAACTTGATAATCGATGGATTCTTAGCCCACTATACAAGTATGGATGATTTACACAATCAACCCGTATATTTAATTAGTCTTCTTTTGATCACTTAATTAATTCTATATTAACTCTTGATCAATACTAATTAAATAATCTTATTAATATATTTGAACTTATAATATATTAATAAACCTTAAGTGTTATTTGTCTCATTTTAGTCTATCCAAATGCATGATGCCATGCAACCCAAATGGACCATGCCGAGTCGGGTCAAGTATATACCAATTATAGTTATGGACTTAAGTACTAATCCAACAGAACTCTGGGGCCTCAAAATAACCGATTCAGACATTGAATCTTATACAACCATGTTCAAAGATCTGGCCATACTATGTCCTAGGATGGTCACCCCGGAGAATAAAAAGGTGGAGAAATAATTTTGGGGACTAACCCCCCAGATTCAAGGGAAAGTTTTGGCTTCAAAACCGACTACCTTTGATAGTGCCAAACAGTTGGCACACCAACTCAGTGGCCATAGGGCCAACCATGGCACCGTGGCGGCCACCTCCGATCAAGCAAAAAGGGGAAGAAACAAAAGGAAATTTTGGAACCACAAGAAGAGCCAGTCGGCCCGGGATTCTGCCAAGAAAGAACAAGTAGTGGCAATTCATGCTGCCACTACCACTGCCGCTCCAACACCCCTGAGGCAGTACGCTGTAGACCTCCCCAAGTGTAACAAGTGAAAATTTCACCACATCGGCTCTTGTCGCGAGATGCACTGCAGAAACTGCAATAAGAAAGGGCATACCTCCCATTTTTGCAGGGCGTCGGCCCAACAAACCACCCCGAACATCAACGTCGGGGCAAGCAGAGCCTACTACGGCTGTGGGGAAACCGGGCACTACAAAAAAGAGTGCCCAAAAGAAAGAAACACAAAAGCCGACGGTGTTGGAAAGGTCTTGGCATTGGGGCACGGGAAAGCAATGGAAGATCACATGGTGGTTACAAGTACATTTCTCCTCAATAGCTCATATGCATGAATATTATTCGATACTAGAGCGGAGAGGAGTTTCGTTATCCACCAATTCAAACAATTACTAAAACAAAATCCCCAATCACTAAAAGATACATACATCGTAGAAATGGAAAATGGAAAGTTAGAGAGCACTAACGATATATACACAGGGTGTACCCTCACTCTGTACAACCATTCATTCAAAATCTATCTAATGTCCATTTCGATAAAAAGCTTCGACATCATCATTGATATGGATTGGTTAAGTTCTAATCGTGCCGACATTCTGTGTTACGAAAGGGCCATTCACCTTAAACTGTCAAGTGGTGAAACTCTTGTCATTTATGGAGAAAAACCTAGTACAAACCTACAAATCATCTCTTGCATTAAAGCCCAAAAGTATCCCAACAAGGAATACTATGCCTTCTTAGCCCACGTAGTGGATAAGAAGCAAGAGGTGAGAGACATCAAGGACATTCTGGAGGTCTGTAATTTTTCTGACGTGTTTCCAGAAGGCCTTCCCGTAGTTCCTCCGTACGACAAGTCAAATTCCGAATCGACCTAATCCCTGGGGCTAACCTGGTAGCCAAAGAGCCATACCGCCTAGCGCCAGCCGAGATGCAAGAATTATCCAGCCAACTGAACGAACTGCTAAGCAAAGGTTTCATCAGACCGAGCTTCTCGCCTTGGGGAGCGCCAGTCCTGTTCGTGAAAAAGAAGGATAGATCGTTCCACATGTGCATCGACTATTGCGAACTGAATAAGCTTACCATAAAAACCCGATACCCTCTACCCCGAATCAACGACCTATTCGAACAACTCCAAGGGGAAACTTACTTCTCAAAAATCGATCTAAGGTCGGGATACCGCCAACTATGGGTCTAGGAGGAGGATGTTCCCAAAACGACATGCAGAACCCGGTACGGTCACTACGAGTTTGTAGTAATGCCCTTCATATTAACAAACGCACCCGCGGTGTTCATGGATCTAATGAACAGAGTGTTCTGGCCTTACTTAGACAAATTCTTGTTTGTCTTCATAGACGACATTATGGTCTATTCAAGGGGTAAGGAAGAGCACAAACAACACCCACAACAAGTATTGGAAATGTTAAGGGCAGAGAAATTATATGCAAAATTCTCAAAATGTGAATTTTGGATCCGAGAAGTGGGTTTCCTCGCTCATGTGGTTAGCAAGGAAGGGATACACATGTATCCTTCCAAAATCACGGTGACCGAAAATTGGTCAGAACCAAGGATGCCTACAGAAATTCATCAATTCTTAGGCCTCGCCAGCTACTACAGGAGGTTCATCCAAAACTTCTCCAAAATCGCCAAACCACTTACCACCATGACTCAGAATGGTGTAACCTTCAACTGGGGAGAAAAGCAAGAAACTATGTTCTAAACGCTAAAGTAGGACATGTGCAGCGGTCCTATTTTATCCCTACCAGAAGGAACCGAAGACTTTGTGGTCTACCGGGATGCATCAAACCAAGGTCTTGGATGTGTGTTAATGCAACGAGGAAAGGTCATTGCCTACACCTCGAGACAGCTAAATACGCACGAGGTCAACTACACCATACATGACTGATGGAATAATATTCCTTAAAGATCAATAGATTCAAACATATAAACAATAAATGAAATAACAAGAACACAAGAATAAGCTGAAAGATGTCGAATGATTAAACTTTAACACCCTAGAAGAGCTCGACAAAGAACTTCGACTGTAGATGTGTTTAGGGTTACAATTCAAAATAACAATTAAACTTCTAGCGTATTAAAGGCATACATGCATGCACTATTTATAACACTACATTAACCCTAATCACGGTTAGACAGGCCCAAACCGCATATACAAAATACCAGCCCAGGACACAACACATAATACTCAACAATCTCCCCTTTGGTCAATGGAGCTGAGAGCTCAGCTCGGTTGAGCTACTATCGTCTTCTTTACAGTCTTGAACACACCCGGTATAATGGCCAGAAGAGTTTGTCTGAACGTAATATACCACCGAAGCATTTCTGTGAAGTTCTTCTTATCTTACTCGGAGTTTTCCTTGCATCGATGAATAATATTTATAATGTGCTCAAGGCAGTCAGTAGAGAACAAGTGTTTGTCTACCAGAGCAAATAAAAACTTTTCTCTTTTGGCTCTTGTAAACATAACCGTCAGGTGAGCAGAATCGATTTGACCGAGAGACATCTTGTGGTGGTCTCCTGGTTTTGCAGTTGGCTTCTTCGTTGGTTTCTTTCTTAAGACATTGTCCACCTCCTGATCCATTTTAGCTACTTCGTGAATATAGCAAGCAATCATTCGCTTTAGGTGCTCCAAAATTGGTCCATAATCCTTTGCATTGGTAAGAAGATTATTGAAGAGCAGGATACAATCATGTGGATTCAAGTTGGGAAGATCTGCAAGGGAGATAACCGACACCGAGTTATCCGAACCTCGGGTTATCTTGAAAGAAATGTTGATGAAATTCCCTGAAGGTGATGGCTTCAGTACCTTGACAGTAATAATCCTCTGTGCACTCCACGTCAGATACTGAGGCTGGCCGAACTTGAGATAGAAATCGATCAGTTTACGGTCTACCTAAGGATGAGGAGAGGGAACTTTAGCAATTGAATCAAAGCAATGAAAAACGAATTCCTTTCGGGTGATAGGAATATCGAACTGCGAATCCCTTGTATTATCACAGTCAAAAGAAGTTACAAGTTCCAGCCAAAGAGTGCTTGGAGATTCTATAGCTTCCTTGATCAATTTTTCCTTTGTCCACGAAGGGAAAAACATCTTCTTGAAACTGAGTGCATCATCCTCTTCTTTCTTTTTCTTCTCTCTCTCATCAGCTTCCTTAGCAACCCGAAGAGTTTCATCAATCTCTGCATCCCTCTTTTTGCGTTTCAGGATCTCGGAGATAGTTTCTTGATCCTCATCACCATCATCGTGTTCACCGATAACATGCTTTTTCTTCTCTTTGATACCAGAACCCGAAGCTAAATTATCCTTCAGTTTGGTTTTAACCTTCAGTTTAAGAGGAATTGGATGTGGATTTTCTTATTCTCCCCCTTGTTGCGGAGGAACAATTCTCTCCGAAACATCCTTCATTTCTCACAAGAGTTCAAGCGAACGAAGGAGTTTGGAGGTTAGATGCTTACGGATGGTGAGCGTGAGAATAGGATCATGAGCTTGAAGCACGTTGTGCAGCTGGGACAGAACATCACCAGCACAACTACGAAGCACAGCTCTTTCGGTCCTCAGCAAGGAGATCTCACATTCTACTCTGGCTAAGTAAGCACGCGATCCAACATTGTGAGCACTTTGTTGTGCAAGATCCTCTCGGAGTTGCGTTTTGAGGAGAAGATCAGATGTGAGATTTTCAAACCGGGAATCAAAGGAAGACAAGAAAGTCTTGTTGTCAGCAGAGATGTCGGAACGGACAGTCTTAAACTTTGTCAGTTCGGTTTGAAGGGATTAAGAAAGCAAAATGATAGACTCTGTAACCTTAGCAGCATTAGAATCAACATGACCTTTGAAAGAGTCAAGAAAAACTTGAGAATCATGGAGAAGATCTTTAACCTCAGAAGTGGCTCTTTTGCACATTGAAGTAGAATCATCCACCGTCGCAGTACATTTATCAATGGATTCAGTATATTGATGAAGGGTAGTATCCATGAACGCCACGAGAACAACATCATTGTACTTTTTGGTGGAATCAATCAGTGTATCAAGTTTTTCATGAACACTATCAATTTGTTGCTTGGTTGTAGGAGTGGATTCATCTTCTTCACTAGGGATTCGGTAAGGGCTATAGTAAGTGGAGTCAAATTCAAACTCAGTGCCTCCAAGAACTGGACTGGAATCAGCAGAAAGCGTTGGGGAAATTGGTTTAGTTGTGACTCTTGGAGGTTCTTCAGTCTTCGCCCCCACATCAGATGTGTTGACGTTGACAAAAGGATCTGCGGTAGAGGTGATGATAGGAGTTGGTATGGAAGCAGTGATAATGGGAGGAGAAGAAACCAGTGGCGGTGAAGCAATCGTTGAAGCAGGTTGAGATACAGGTGGAGGTGGAACCGAAGCTGGAACAGTCGTCTTGGGTGGGGAGGAAGCGGTGTAGGAACAAAATCATTTAAAACTTCCACCGGAGTTGGAGACCGAGGAGGTGTGTTTCCCCTGGGGGAACCCTCATGTTGCTCTTCCTCTTCTTCTCCTGCAGACTGCTCTTGTCTCGGTTCTTGATGTAAAGGAGAAGAAGTTCGCGTTCGGAAAGACGTTTTCTTGATTTTCTTGGGTGCAGAGGAATCACCCTTCCCCGCCTTTCGTTTCTTTTCCTTAGTCGGTTTGGAAGAGGGTTCTTCTATTGCCTCTTTCTTGACAACTGCCTTCTTGCCTCACTTCATCGGTTTCTCCACCTCGTCAAAGGCAGCTTGCATCTCTGGAGTTAATTGACGAGGGCTCTTGGGAGGAAGCAATTTATAATCAGAAATGAGTTTGCTTTCTGAAGAGACAGAACAGTACATAGTTTCCGGAATGGACGCATTGTGCAAGAACTTGGTTGGATCACACACAATAATCTTCTTTGTATGAAAAGAGGAAATACAGGAAAATAAAGAATCCTTCATGACTGGTACATTAAGGGATGTGATTACCCGTTGTGCGATGATGGTCCAAAACCGTCCACATGAAATTTTAGAGTGCCTGGTTGAAGAGGACAAACTTTATACCAGTTGGGACCATATCAACGACCCATAGTCCAGGTTAATCCCATTGTAAATTCCATACATTATCATCATAAAGCACTTGTTGGAACCATCAGAGCCACCAACTTGTTCAGCCAAACCTTTGTGAAGAAGGGTGAGCAACCCATTCCATTGACGAGGTAAGCACGACTTCTTGAACTTGGTGAAAGTTGTAAGGACCTCTATGTAGCCCATCTAGTAGAACATTGAGAATAATTGAGTTGTTGTGATGAAGTCCGGTGAGATGACAGAGGCATCGACTGCAAGCCCTACAAGAGAGCAAAATCGTCCTTTGGAAATTGAAGCTTTGTGAGAATAAATCTGGAAGAAGATGTGTTCCTTGATTTTATCGTATGTTGTTGTGGAGTAAACTTGAGATAAGAGGGACATGGGAATAGATTCCACTTGAGTCAAAGCAATGACAATAGGAGAATACGTTAGGCATTCTATAACTTGAAGCATGTAATGATCATACAGGAATGGAGTCATCTGAATGATCATATTTTGGTTGGGCTTGATTGAAAGCAATGATGATGACGCCGTTTGATCATGAAGAGATGAAGAATCCGCCATTGGAGAGATTTGTGAAGAATATGAACAGTTTAACAAGCGTCGGTTTGGTTGAGAGAAGTGGAGTGTGATAAATGGTACAGTGAAACTAGAACCCCTTTATATACGATTGCCAGGAGAGAGAAAAAATCGTCTATAATGATGAAACGATCTCTGAAAAAGCACCTGAAAAAGCGGGATATGACAGCTTGGTTTACCCCAGATATATAGCATGCGGCGAAGGTTTAGGAGCCGTTTCAACTTCACGCGCCCAATTTTGAACTTATCCACAACCACGTTGGTACGTCGCATCCATTCGACTTCTTCAATCCAGTACTCATTTAAGGCCATAGTCCCTTAACACTTCCACAAGACATTTTAATGTTTAGAATCGAAAGTGAAACCACGCATAATTGTCATGATCTACAGTTTTGGAAAATCAAAAAGATATTCATGCATTAGAGTGTCAATCGATAACAAATTAAGCAAATAAGTGTATGGGATGTGAATGATGTCAAATATGACACAAAGCTGAGGATACCGGGCATGAATCTCTTTCTTCAAAGTCAAGATAGACCTGCAGTGCTTGTGTGGATTCCCGTGAGAATACGATCAAATGTTTGTTAAGAAACATTGAAAGGCGTCTTTTTAATCATAGGCTTTAGAGGTGGCTAAGCTTCAACCGAACTTCGATGCTTAATATAAGACCGAACATTGGAACAAGTACTTGTGAGACCAATGTGGTTTGTTGAGCAAATAGGTTTGATAGGTTGGAAGTAATAGTATTTAGAATAGAAATTAAAAAAATAATAATAAATAAAAAAAAACTAAACTGGATCTTTTTCGGAAGAAATGTCTTGGTTTTAGACAATTTCATAAAGATCATGCAAGAAAATAAAATGAGACTTCTGCAGGTAACAAGTTAAAGCCTGAATATTAAAATTCACCGTCAATTCAGTATTGGTGTTGGATGTAGGGTCTCACTCAGCACATGGTGTACGTATCTAAGATCATAAACACAGATTTTGTGTAACCATAAACCTCAGTGGTGAATCCTGAGAGTCTCAAGGGTTACATTAATGAAACAAAAGTAGATGGAGAATATAGAAGAGGTGGTTAAAGAGTTTAATGTACCCCTGCTTTTAAAGAGTGACATAGCAGAAAACTCTTGACTCATTTGAGAAGAGTAGGGTAGCTCGGGACTTGAGTGAATGATACAGCCTAATTAGGAAGAAATGATAGGTGTAAATCGAATCATTAAGGCCTCACTCAAAGTTTTAAGAGGTTTTAGACTACATGCAGCAGCATGCTTCTAGGGACACCTAGCTAGTTCATTATGAAAAATGACATACCAGCCCCTCTCCAAGTCCATAAGCTTTCTTGGCACTTAATACCTAGCAAGGAAGAAATGAGAAACAAACGACACAAAAGCAGAAAAAAATTTTGATAAAACAAAAAAATAAAATCTTTTTGAAATTTTGGATTTTCTTTAAAAAAAAGTTTAAAACATTTTAGAAATAAAGAAAAAAAATAACGGACGAGAAAAATAGAGTGCAAAAATATACAGCCAAACCTTCACCTTAAACAATAGAAGCTAAATAAACCGAGCGATCATTTCATTTTAGTCCCCAAAAATTAAGGAACCGAAATGAGCAAAGCGTTCGGTTCATTTCGGTTCCCTAAAATTCCGGAGCCGATATAGACCGAGCGATCGATTCATTTCGGTTCCTGAAAATTATGGAGCTGAAATAAGTAGAGCGTTCGGTTCATTTCAGTTCCCTAATTTTAAGGACCCGAAACAGACCGAGCGTTTAGTCAATTTCACTTGCCTAATTTTTCAGAGAGAGGTTTAAAGATTCGGTACCGACTCTACTTCCATCATACCCATACGTTGCAAAATTTTATTAAAGCTTGCTTCTGGTAATGCTTGAGTGAAAATATCTAAAAGTTGATCTGAGGACCGTACGAAATGGACTTCAATGTTGCCATCTTCAACATGGTCCTTGATGAAGTGGTGCATGAGTGCTATATGCTTTGTTTTTTAGTGCTGTACCGGATTGTGACATACTCTTATCGCACTTTCAGAATCACAATAAAGCGGAATCTTCTTCATACTTAGTCCATAGTCTCTAAGTTGACTTTGTATCCAGACTACTTGTGAAGTACACGAAGCGGCAGCTATGTATTCTGGTTTGGTTGTTGAGAAAGACACACAGGTTTGTTTCTTGGACTGCCAGCTAACTAGTTTACCATCAAAAACTGGCATCCTCCAGTTGTGCTCTTTCTATCTAGACCACGGTTACCCAGATCAGCATCAGAAAAGGCTTGAACAAAGAATCCAGATTTGGCTGGATACCAGAGACCGAGCGACGAGGTACGCTTCAAATATCGAAAAATATTCTTTACTGCGACCATGTGAGGTTCTCTAGGGTTAGCTTGAAACCTGGCACAATAACAGACAGAAAACATAATGTCCGGTCTACTTGCAGTTAGATACATAAGAGAGCCTATCATTTGACGATAGAGAGTCATATCTACAGCAGGATTTTCCAAAGATGGTGTTAACTTGGTGCCAAATGCCATAGGAACCTTCACCTTCGAGTCTCCCATCATTCCAAATTTTGCTAACAGATTCTTCGTGTATGCCTCCTGGTTAATAAAAATACCTTCTGGTCCCTATCTTATATATTAACCCAATAAAAAAGTTAATTGGAGCCATTGCGCTCATTTCAAATTTAGTCTCCATCAGTTTCCTGAATTCAGTCGTTAAGCTGGGATTCGTGGAGCCGAAGATGATATCATCGACATAAATGTGAACTGTCATTAGATGTTCGCCTTCTTTCTTGCGAAAGAAGGTTGGTTCAACCAAACTTTTCTTGAATTTAGACAATTTTAGAAAGTGAGTTAAAGTTTCATACCAGGCCCTTGGTGCTTGTTTCAGTCCATACACGGCTTTATCTAATACATAGCAATGATCGGGGTATTTCTTATTCACGAAACCTGGTGGTTGCTCAACATACACCGTTTCTTCTAGTTCTCCATTTAGGAAGGCACATTTCACGTCCATTTCAAAAACTTCGAAGTTTTTATGAGCAACATATGCTAGAAAGATACGAACCGATTCCAATCTGGGAATAGGAGAGAAGGTCTCCTCATAGTCTATTCCTTCTTCTTGGCAATATCCATTTACCACCAGCCGAGCCTTATTCCATATAACATTGCCTTCTTTATCCATCTTGTTCCTGAAGACCCACTTTAATCCAACCACAGAAGCATCCTTTGGTGTGGGTATTAGTCTCCAAACACGATTGCGTTCAAACTCATGAAGTTCATCTTGCATAGCCTGTACCCAATCAGCATGATCAAGTGCAGTGTTGACTATCTTTGGTTCGATTTTTGAGACAAACGAATTAAACATATATAATTCAACTTGAGAAAATAATGCAGTTTGCTTCGCTTTCAACTGAGATCCTGTTAGAACCCGTTCGGATGACTCACCAATTATTTGTTTTTTGAGGATGATCCTTGGTCCATTTTGTGAGAGGAGGGAGGTTCGGGTCATAATCAGGATCCAACTCAACATTAATCTCTTCAAATTTTGATTGATCGTCTTCGTCATTTTCATTTTCATTTTCCCCCTCAAATGGCGATGTGTGTTCCTTGTCGGGTTCGGGATCCTCCCCCTCAGTTGGAGTTGGATTCTCTTGTTCGGTTGTATGAGATATACATGAGCCCTCCCCCTTGAATACTGTGTTCTTATTTGGAGGTTCATTGGAGGGTTGATTATCAGCTTGTTTTGGAGCATCCTTTGCCATGTCTTTCGCGGAATCTTCGATGATCTGTTTCAGATAGTCGGCTTTGTTGTCTTCTGCATTCTCCTCTAAATGTATATCTTTTTCTGGTTCATCAAATAACCTCATATACTCTTCAAACAAATTTAAAATAGGAACCAATACTTGTCCTGATTCAGGAAATAGTTCACCCATAGCACTTTCATTTGCATGAACTTTCTTTATGTAGTTGTCATCAAAGGTTACGTAATAGGTTTCCTTAATATGTTTGGAGTGTTTATTCAGAACCCTATAAGCCTTTGAAGTGAGTGAAAACCCTAGGAAGATTCCCTCATTCGCTTTAACATCGAACTTGTTTCGGTTCTCTCTAGAGTTGAAAATGAAGCATCTGGAACCGAACACATGAAAGAACTTGAGATTGGGTTTTCGGTTGTTCAGAATTTCATACGGAGTGACTGAGAATCGCTTGTTAAGTAAGGATCTGTTTTGAGTATAACAAGCAGTAGCAACATCATCAGCCCAGATGTATAGTGGGAGAGAAGCGAAGCTTAGCATGGTTCTGGCTGCTTCACATAAGGATCGATTTCGTATTTCAACAATTCGATTCTGTTGTGGAGTGTAGGGAACAGAGAATTTGTGAGACACTCCCTTGTCGTCCAGAAAGTCTTCAAAATCTTTATTCTTGAATTCAAGCCCATTGTCACTTCTGATGTTCCTTACCACTTTTCGTAGCTGCAGTTCAACCTGCTTGATGAACGTCTTTAACTTGGGAGTAGCTTCTGATTTCTGTTCAAGAAAGAAAGCCCATGTGAAACGTGAAAAATCATCTATGATAACAAGAATGAACTTACTACCACCATTCCTTTCAATTGTTGAAGGTCCACATAAGTCAATATGTAGAAGTTCAAGAGCTTCAACAATCTTGTTATTTATAAGTGATGGATGGCTCTTTCTGCTATGTTTACCCAACTCACGTGCTGCGCACAGGTGTTCCTTATCAAACTTGAGAACTAGAAGTCCTTGGACATGATCACCAAGCACCAACTTATTGATATCTTTAAAGTTTAGGTGTGAGAGTCGTCGGTGCCATAGCCAGCATTCATCTGAATTCGCCTTAGCCAGCAGGCAAATCGCTGGTTTTCCTTTAATTGGACTGAAGTTTAAAAGGTACACTTCTCCTTTTCGTTCATGTAACACCCCGAGTTTAGAAGTGCAAGTTCAGGGTGTTTGGTGTAACTAGGAAGGATCAACTCGGCGATTTCCATGGATAGACTCGGCGAGTTGAGTCGCGATTTTGGACGCGAGTTGAGTCGCGATTTTGGACGCGAGTTAAGTGATCAACTCGCCGAGTCGGTAGCTGGGACTCGGCGAGTTGACGCTGAAGAGAGAAAACCCTAATCCCGGGGGTTTTGCCCTATATAAAGAACATAACATCCTTTCTTCAGCCTCCTTACCACCCTTGAGAGCCTACAAACCCTAGAAATTGAGTGGAACTCCATTGATAGAGAAATTGGAGCTTTGGAAAGGAAATCTTGAAAAGGGAACTTGAAGACCAAGGGATTACAGCAAGGGAGTGGTATAGATCCGAGGTCTACGTTAGTGAGAGCTTTTATTTGAGGTAATAACCTGTTGCTTAAGATCCTTTGCAGCTAGATCCTTTATTGATTGAGTTTTGTGGCATTTCTTGAGTTATTTCGGGTTGGAGGTTGGATCTAAGGTTGCTACCTTAGATCTGGACTTGAGATGGTCCAAGAGATCATAAAGTATCAGTCCTTGGATGATTGGTGAATCCCCTTTTGTCTAAAACCGAAGCCCTATGGTGTTTTGAGTTTAGATCTCCTTGATATCACGTAAAGTTTGCAACTTTACGTGAGGAATAGCTTGTAGAAGGGTAGATCTATGGATTAGAGCCCCTGCATGGCTTGGAATGCCACTGTATGGATTAAGAACTAGAGGTACTCAGCGAGTCACATGGGTGAACTCGGGGAGTTGGCTGAAGATAGGCAGGAACTCGACGAGTTGGAAGAACAACTCAACGAGTCTGTTGAAGATTGCCTTGGACTCAGCGAGTCTATTCTTGGAATCAGCGAGTCTGGTCGCGGAGTCCTAACCTTTTTGCTTGAGCTGTGAATCGGTGAGTCGAGGGACGACTTGGTGAGTTGAGCAGGAGGTGACTCAGAGTTTATGGGACTCGGCGAGTCTTGGAGCGACTCGACGAGTTGGGTCACGATATAGGAGTTTTTAAAGCATAGGGACTCGGCGAGTAGAGTCAGTCAGGCAGGTTGACTTTGACTGAGGACTTTGACTTTGACCAAGAGTTGACTAGTTGACTTCCAAAGGTAATTTCGATATTATTGGTATTTATTGAGTTCAGTCTTTTGGTATTATCAGTGGTGGAGTTCGTGTCGGAGGTTTAAGCAGCGTGATCTTATCTTTTCAGTCAACAGTTGCGAGGCGAGTTATCCTCATTATATCGACAGGGTCTAAGGCACCAAGGCCGGCCCTTTATCGGATTGTAATCCGGGTATTGTTGTTATGTTATTGCTTTGCTATGTTTGCATCCTGGTAGTTAGGATGGTATATGTTAGAGACCTGGTTAAGGTCGGTATACTGGTACATAGGATGATACTATATTACTGACCGGTTGAGTCGGTATCCTGTTTAGAGTATGTTATGTATGTGATCTGCAAGATCGGTTGATTGATAATCAATTGTTATGTGGTTATATGTTTATGTGCACATGGTTGGTTGACTGGGGTTTGGTTGAGGCGGGTCCTGCTTTGTGCTGTAGGCCAACATACCCAGGGCGGACCGGATATTCTGAAGGCCCAGCGAGCGGTCCGGATAGGTTATAGGCCCCATGAGGGCGGACCAGACGTGCCGAGGCTCGGAGAGTGGACCAGGTCAACTGAAGGCCCAGTGCAGGCGGACCAGTCATACGGTAGACTCAGAGAGTGGACCAGGTGGATTGAAGGCCCGGTGCAGGCAAACCAATCACACTGTAGACTCGATGTATATGGCTAGACTCGGAGGGTGGACCAGGTGGACTGAAGGCCTGGTGCGGCGGACCAGTCACACAGCAGACCCAAAGTGCATGGCTGTTCTATTATGTTATGATATGTGATGTGTATCGTATATGTGGTTGGTATTTTTGGGGTATCTTACTAAGCTTTCGGGCTTACAGTTGTGGTTTAATGTTTCAGGTACTTCAGGAGACCGTGGCAAGGTGAAGGCGTGATCGTACCGCTCCTCATGATCTTGTTTTATGATATGGTTCTGGGAATACTCTGATAATAAATGTATTGAAAACCTTTTTGTAATAACTTAATGAAATTGGGTTGTTTCTGAAAAGTTTAAATTGGGTTCAATTTTTAGAGTGTTACAGTTCGATTTTAACAAGATTCTTTTGGATTGTTTCTCAACAATATATGAACCTTCATCATCAAATGAGACTTTTAGCCCCGTACCCACAACCAATTGTGATACAATTATGAGGTTGTGTTGTAATCCTTCTACATACACCACTTTGCAAATTGTAAACTCTCTGTTGGTTATCATTCCATATCCTTTGATTGTTCCATAAGAGTTGTTGCCATACTTCATGCATCCACCATCCTTAGGGGACCGAAAATCACTTAGCTCTTCCTTTCTCCCTATCATGTGACGTGAGCAGCCACTGTCTATGTACCATTCGTCGTCAAACTGCTCGTCACTGATAACCTGCAAAGTTAAGCATATTTAGGAACCTAAAGTCTCTTGGGTCCTGGTAAGTTTTTCACAGAAAAAGGAACAGCAACAGATATATCAACAAGATAGGTTCTTTTTATGAGTGTTGTTTCGTCTCTCCTTTTATTAGTGTAAACTTTTATTTTATTTTTGTCTTGTTTAAATTTCAATGTATTACATGGTGTTGTTATGGTTAGAGTCCTTCATGGTTCCTTAGGGTTGGCTTCCTTTTTATTATGATTGTCTTCTGCTTTAGAATCAACTTTTCCTTTCCCTTTAACATCCTTTGTCGAGTTATATTTCTTTTGGGAAGAACCGATACTTGACCTTCGGTTCTCAGTTTTTGGTGTTGGGACCGAACCATGAAGTTCGGTTCTGAACTCTTTTATTGAAACCGAAATTGGATGTTCGGTTCTGTCCTTTGGAGTCGGAACAGAGATTGGATGTTTGGTTTTGAGATTTGGAGTAGTAAGAACTGGGACTGAAACTATTCTTTCTTTTGATCTCCGGTTTTTCATTTTCTACGACATTTTCTTCTTTCTTTGAGGGAACATAGTTGGGATTTTGAGACTGCCAAAACCTTTCTCGTTCATTCAGATTCTTCATGTACCTCTGATTTCTTTGATGTTTCTGTTTAGCTAACTACTTCTGTGATTTATGTATGATGAAGCTTGATTTCTGCTTCTCTTTTTGAGCTTTGGTTGAATTGGAATATATATTCGAAGTCTTTTTTGATTCTTCCGGTTTCTTTCTCGGTTCTTCAGGTATATCTTTGGTTCCACTTGTTCTTGGTTTGTCGAAGCTTGAGGGATTATTAATTGGCTTAGCAACATATCTACCGTTCAACCTCCATGAGGTGTGCTCCGATAGACCCACTGTCTCATCTGCATTATCGATAGGCGCAGACCGAAAATAGTTTTCACAGCCTTCAACAATGTTTGTGTCAACAAAAAAATTTTGTTCAGCTGTTTGTTTTCCAGTGACCCCTATGACAGCGTAAACCTGATTTGGCACAGTTTGAACCTTCTGGTAAACCGCTACCTTTTCTTTGAGTTTCTTTGACTTATCCCGTGACAACCGAGCATATTCAACGAAATTTAAGGATATTAGAGGTTTCTCGTTTTCGCTTTTCATGAACTCAGAGCAATCAACTTCGTCTACCATTGAAATTTCACTCATCTCACTATCCTCATCAAATTCAGACGTATTTTCTACATTCATTTGATGTTCGGTCATTAATTTTGAGTTTGAAGATTCAAATGATTGTAAGGTATCTGTCTTGACTTTCAGCTTATCATTTTCGTCTAAAAGCCTTTTAAGCATGCATTTGTTTTCTTTTGAGTCAATGAAAGACTCAATTTTGTCCAGACCGATTTTATAAGTGATGGAAGACTCTTCTGAGGACATTATGGATTCGCATTCAGCAATGACCTCATCCTCCTTAAACTCAAGGAAGGGTAAGATCATCTTATGAATCTTTTTCCCTATTTCACAGTCTAAGTGCAATTGTGTAATATTTGTATATAAGCGTTTAGCAACTAAGAAAAAAATGTTTCTTTGTTTTAACAACTTCAAATTGTCTCTTTCCAAATAGATAATCCCATCCCTAGCCCTAATTAACTATGTCTCCTACAGCTCAATCCACATGCGTCGCTCCTCACTCTTCGATGACTCCCTGCTCAGTTGGTCAGTTAGGTTAGAGTTCGTTAAGCGATTTTGCATGAGACTACTACTGAGATTATCGAATTTAAATTTAATTTCGTTTAATTCTTCTTCGTAATTTGTGACGGGAACTTTAAGAGATTCGAGGATGGATTGTACCTTTTTGATCAACCGATCACAGTCGTTGATCTTTTCACTCATGGGCTTTGCAACGAAACACTTATCCTCCTTCAAGTTCGGCTCCTTATGCTCATCTTCTGTTTGTACTTCCATAGTCACCATCAAGCACTTCCCAGCCGAACCATGAACTTCCTCTCTTGCCACATATGCTTTTCCATGCGTAGGCTTCCTTACTTCTTCATCCTCAGAGTCTGTTGACCAGACTTCAATGCCTCCGAACTCATCATCGACTATATTTTCCTGCACAATTAAGACATTCATTGAATTGTTAGTCGACTTCTTTTTCTTTAGCTCTTCCAGCTTTCGCTCATGATAAGCCTCATCGTCGTCACCATCCCTTTTCTCTGCCATATTTCGTAGCATGCAATATTTGGCAAAGTGAGTCATGCCGTGACAATAATTGTAATCGTATCCAGAATCTCCTACTAGCTTGCTTTCCTTCTTATCATCATCCTTTTTTGAAACGTTCTTTGGTTCTTCTTTCACCTTCTCGAAGCTGTAACTTCCTTGCCAGTTTCGGTTTTTATTGGAAGAAAATTTCCTTCTTGCAAACTTCTTACGATTGGAGACCATCATTGCATATTCTTCGCTTGTTAGGTCACAATCAGACAGATTTGAGTCATCTTCTCTCACATTCTTCCCTTTTGAGATAAAGCCTAACAAGCCCATGCTAGACACCACCTTCGCTTCTTTTGTCACTCTGCTTTCATGAGATTTTAAACTTCCCATAAGCTTCGCCAACGAGTAAGACTTGAATTGTTCATGAGCCTTTTATAGTTGAGACCACTGCCATCCATTCAGGTCTCAAGCCATTCATAAACGTGACCTTCTGCTCAATCTCCTTTCTTTCAATACCATGCTTCATCATCTTGCTGAGTAGATGATTGTAGCAATCAAATGTCTGAAGAAGAGTCTCATCAGATTTTTGGTCAAAAGCACCGAACTTGGAGAGCAGCAGGGTGTATATCGAGTGCTCCAGATCTTCATCAGTCGAATACAATTCTTTTAGTCTGTCCCATATCGCCTTTGTGGTCGTGCATGAACTCACCAGACGGAAGGTGTTGGCTTGTAGGGCAAATCTGATCATTCTTAACGCTTTAAGATTGCACTGCTGCTTTTCTTTTCATCTTGTGGAATCTTCTCCACGTCCGCTAAGAGTTGATTGTACTCTTTTTGGGTCTTCACTGTTCTACTTGTTCCGGCATGAACAAACGGACCAACTGTAATAGCTTCCCATATGAGATACCCATTGTCTTCAGATCCGACCATGTAATCTTCAAAGTGATGCGCCCATACTTCATAGTCTTGAATGTAAAGAATGGGGACTCTTGTGGATGATCCAATGCTATTCGAGATGTTGATGGGATTGTTTTGAGAGTCTTCGTGCGACATAAAGATCTTGTGTTCTGGATCTACTAGAATCAGACTTGTAAACTTGAGATTAGGGTTTTATCAAACACTAAAGTTACCGTCAACATGTAGAAGACGGCCTTTAAATATTAGATAAAAGCGGAAACCCTAATGATACTTCACACAGAAGGAATGTGTATTAGTTACACAGTCTCCTGCTCTGATACCAATTGATGGAATAATATTCCTTAAAGATCGATAGATTCAAACATATAAACAATAAATGAAATAACAGGAACACAAGAATGATCTGAAAGATTTCGAATGATTAAACTTTAACACCCCGGAAGAGCTTGACAAAGAACTTCGACTGTAGAGGTGTTTAGGGTTACTATTCAAAATAACAATTAAACTTCTAGCGTATTAAAGGCATACATGAATGCACTATTTATAACACTACATTAACCATAATCATGGTTGGACAGGCCCAAATCGGATATACAAAATACTAGCCCATGACGCAACACATAATACTCAACAATTACCTCGAACTGGGAACTATAGTTTTTGCCCTAAAGATTTGGAGGCAGTACCTTTGCGGAACAAAATGTACTATCTTCACCGATCATAAAATCTTTCAGCACATCCTTAATCAAAGGAACTCAACATGAAGCGGAGGCAATGAGTAGAGCTATTGAATGATTACGAATGTGAGATTCATTATCACCCAGGCAAAGCCAATGTGGTAGCTGACGCCTTCATCCGAAAGGAATACTCGGGCCACCGAATGAAGTCATTAACCATGACAATCCATTCACACTTGTCCACACAAATCAAAGAGGCTCAACAGGAAGCCCTGAAACGAGAGAACGTCACAGGTGAATCCTTAAGAGGGATGGTTAAGAACCTAGAAATCAAGAATGATGGAATTCACTATCTCTTGAATCGGATCTGGACACCCAAGTATGGTGGATTCAGAGACATCATCATGAACGAATAGCACAAAACTCGATACTTCGTACATCCTGGTTCAGACAAGATGTATCTGGACCTTAAGAAACTTTATTGGTAGCCGAACATGAAAGCTGAAACTGCTACCATTGTGAGCAAGTGTCTGACTTACGCCAAGGTTAAGGTAGAATACCAAAAGCCCTCAGGTTTGTTGCAACAACCAGACAACGGGTGGTATCGATACCATTTGGGTAATCGTCGATAGATTGACCGAATCCGCACACTTCATACCAATAAAGGAAACCGAAAAAATTGAAAAGCTGACCATGACATACATTAAGGAGATCGTGCGGCTCCATAGAGTGCCAAAACCTATTATCTTCGACAGGGATAGTCGATTTACCTCACGGTTCTGGCAGTCACTACAAAAATCCTTGGGAGCTAGGTTGGACATGAGTACAGCCTATCATCCACAAACCAACGGGCAGAGTGAGAGGGCTATACAAACACTAGAAGACATGCTAAGGGCTTGTGTGATAGTTTTTGGTAAAGCCTGGGATACCCATTCACCACTTATCAAATTCTTATACAATAACAACTATCACACTAGCATCAAGGTTGCCCCATTCAAAGCCCTCTATGGTCGTAAGTGCAGATCACCGTTGTGTTGGGCTGAAGTGGGTGACACACAGCTAGCTAAGGGGCAAGTCCCTAACAACACTCTCACTAACCCAGAGATCATAAGAGAAACTATAGAGAAGATTGTCCGAATCCGAGAATGATTAAAGGCTTCTAGACACAGACAGAAGAGTTATGCGGATAATAGATGAAAACCTTTGGAATTCTAGGTTGGAGACCGAGTGCTCTTAAAGGTCTCACCCTAGAAAGGTTTGATATGTTTTGGAAAATGTGGGAAACTAAATCCAAGTTGTATCGGGCCATTAGAGATACTCGCCAGGATTGGCCTGGTAGCATACAAACTCCGATTTCCGCAAGAACAAAAATAGTGTACATCCTACCTTCCATGTGTCCAAATTAAAGAAGTGTCTATCTAACGATACTCTTGTGATCCCTCTCGATGAAATTGAAATCCACGAGAGTCTCCACTTCATAGAAGAACCAGTAGAAATTATGGACCGGGAGACCAAAAGAACGAAACAAAACCGCATTCCCATTGTGAAGGTCCGATGGAACGCTAAACGAGGGCCCGAGTTCACCTGGGAACGCAAAGACCAGATGAAACAAAAGTACCCACATCTTTTCCCCAACCCTTGAAGTCTCAATCGAAACTCTAATTTCGGGACAGAATTCCCTCTAACGGGGGGATGATGTGACAACCGCCAACTTCTAGTCAAGTCAAAGTCAGACAAAGTCAACGCATTAAACTGATAATCTCAATTAGTTCTTGTATGATAGGTTTTATTCTATGTTTACTAACGTACAACTCTCTATCATAATACAAAGTGTCACTCAAAAGTTTCAAATGTTCGGAAATTCTGAACCCTAACCAGGGTGAGTGATGTAACAGCTCTTTAAAAGCATTATTATGTACCCTTCGGGGGTGTAAAACACTCATAACAAGTCATAATGGGGTTCACAAACCTTTCATTATGGATTCAACCACTAATAAAGGCTACAAACAAAGTCTCTCTCTCTCTCTCTCTATCTCTCTATCTCTCCCACTCTATCTCTATCTCTCCCAAATCTCTCTTAAAATCTCTCTCAAACCTCTTAGGAATAAAAATCACATTTTCTAATGTTTATGTGAACATCCATACCATCCCGAACTTTCCCTTGGTCAAAAACAGCTTAAACGAAAGCAGAAATTCAAAAAGATGCCTAAAGGTTCGCAGGTTACAGTTCACCTGCGAACCATCGCAGGTCCTCGTAACCTCCTAAGCCCAAGTTCATTTTGAGTGAAGGTGCGTAGTCTACTCGGGGGGTTCGCATTTGACCTTCTCTCATGCAAAACCGAGTAATTTCGAATGAAATCGGGTCGGTTCGCAAGCACTCATATTCATTCGCTTCTGATCGACCAGATTCGCATCTAAGTGGGGAGGTTCGTACCTACTCGACAAGGTTCGTACCTTCTGACCTTTGAATGTGAACCCAAGACCTTCACCTCCTACCCAGTTGTCGTAGTGAAGCCTTCTCTCACGCTGGAAACGTTCGCAGTGAACCTTCCCCTCTCGCTCTCGGTCCCGACCATCGCACCGAGCCCCTCCCATTACGAACCCACCTTCACATCTGCTACACTAGTTACGAACCCTCTCGCATACAGCCTCCCCTTCGTAGGTTAGCATCTTCCTTCCCGATTTTTGACCACTTTCGCATTTTAAGCCCGTTTTTGATGATTTTAACGGGGGATTTTCACCCAATTCGTATTTTCCACATATAAGACCCCCAAGACTCATATTTTATTCCTATTATGAGGGAATTATTATTTATAAATCATATCTCTTGTTCAAGATAACACATAAAAGGCTTTGTGACTTTTCCATAAATTTATGACACCAAGCCATCCCCACACCTACTTTATGTCACTATTCGAACTCTACCTAGTCAAATCATTGTCCTTTTTCTACTCTTCCCAACACTCCACCTGATTTCCAAAATCAAATCCACTCAATAAATGCTTTATTCTTCACATTTCCAAAATCTCACTTGCCTTTATCCAACGAAAAACTCTCTCTCTCTCTCTCTCTCTCTTTCTCTCTCTCTCTCTATCTCTCTCTCTCTCTCTCTCTCTCTCTCTCTCTCTTCTTCTTCTTCTTCTTCTTCTTCTCTCTGGAACTCGAAAATCCCCAGGAGGTCTTTATTTTTTCCTCCATCCTTTGTAAGTTCTTCATCCTACTTCTAAATATTCTACACTTCTTTATACAAATCATGGATCATTTACACAAATATCGACATATTTGTTCTTAGAATCTTCAAATCTGCAAGCATCCTTTAAGTGTTCCTGGCTTGAACACCTGTCTTCTTCAACCTTCCACCTCAGAGAATCACTCAAGTTGAGTACATTTTCATGTTTTCTTCAAGCTTTAGGGGGGGATACAAGTTACAACACCCAAAACATATTCTAAACTCAAACAATAGCATTCAACAGAAAAGTTAGGGTCTATTCATGAATTGTTTTGACCACATTAAACTTAATATTTTTCAAAACTGTTCAATATGAAAATATTTTAGGTTTATATCTTTCTAATGACTACTTAAACACGTTAATATGATTTTCCTACAAATTATGGCGATGTTTACAAAACTTCCGATCATTTCAGAAATCATTTCGGACCAGTCTGCGAAGATGGACATTTTCACACTAGTTAGAGACCACTAAAAATCATAATAAAAATTATGAACAAAGTAGACACATTTTATGAACTTCCAGAGTTTACCGATTCACTTTTCGACTTTCGGTGATTTTTCTATGATTTTTATAAAAGCAGTGACAGAAAAGTTAAAACTAGTAAAAACAGTTTACAAGTTTACTAACACTTTGTAACATGTTGAGCAAAGTGTATAACAATAATAACTACATCTTGATTGTTTTTCCTATTATGTTTACTTTCATGACACATAAATAATTATTCATCATAAGATTTTTCATTCACTACAAACATATATGATAGACTATAATAGGTATAGTTTATGGTTCGTTACACTACAAACTCACTATGAAAGGTTCCGTTTACACTACAAAAAGGGTTTTCATTCACTACAAACATATATGATAAACTATAATTGGTATAGTTTATGGTACATTAACATCACGAACATACTAAGGAAGGTTCCATTTACACTACAAAAATGGTTTTTCATTCACACTACATGTAAACTCGTTAAATCAAGTTGTGAAGCACTACTTCATTATATTCTTAGAGTACTGGTTAAAATCATGTAGTTATAACCAGAGTCTCTTGTAAAGAGAGCGTGATATTTGTATATAGATCTATATTAGGATTGACAACCCACACCTAAGCTTCTTGCAACAGCTAGACCGGCAGGTATGAGGTGACAAATGTCATAACATTTTGATGCCTGAAGAACGTCGTAACAGGTTACTATGTCAATAGTATGGTTATAATAACACACATAGGGAAATAACAACACATTTGGTTTACGGGAATTTTTACATTCAAAAGGGTTTTGTTTATTTAAAACTGCATACACTATTATAAGTATGGAAAAATACTTGTACATTTCAGTCTTTGAGTCTTAAGACTACAACTCATATATAAGGAAAATATTGTATTTTTCTTGAGCATGTACGTTACTAAGTTCAAGAGGTAGATTGAGTTTGTAAGCTACAGGGCTGATTCTAGCGAGAATCTAGAAACGCCTTACGCATCTTGGATTGAGCTTCCTATGCTTTCTGAAGCGTATCAAGCCCTTCCAGGGTGAGACTTTTAAAAGAATGTAGTCTCCTACCTGAAATTCCAAAGGTTTCCTTCTCTTGTAAGTGTAACTCTTCTGTCAGTCTCTAGAGGCTTTAAATCATTCACGAATCTGAACGGTCTTTTCTATCATTTCCTGAATGATCTCCGGACCCGTGAGAGTGCTGCCCGGAACTCGTGCTTTAGCTAACTGTGTGTCACCACCTCAGCCCAGCACAGAGGGGATATGCACTTCCGGCCATAGAGGGCTTCAAATGGAGCAGCCTTTATGCTCGTGTGATAACTATTGTTGTAGAAAAACTCGACAAGGGGTAAGTGAGTATCGCATGCCTTCCCAAATTCGATCACACAGGCTCGCAACATATCTTCCAAAGTTTGGATAGTTCTCTCACTTTGTCCGTCGGTTTGTGGATGGTAGGTTGTACTCATGTCCAGCCTCGTTCCAAGGGAACTTTGTAGCGACTGCCAGAACCTCGAAGTGAATATGTTATCTCTATCGGAGATAATAGATAAAGGAACACCCTGCAGTCGTATGATCTCCCGTATGTATGTTCTTGTGAGTTTCTTCATCTTGTCAATCTCTTTGATTGGTAGGAAATGCGCAGATTTGATCAATCTATCGACGATGACCCAAATGGTATCAAGTTCACCCGTTGTCTTGGCAACTTGGTTATAAAGTCCATAGTAATTTGTTCCCATTTCCACTCTGGTATTTCCGGTGGTTGAAGTAATCCTGAGGGTTTCTGGTACTCGACCTTAACCTTTGCGCAAGTAAGACACTTACTCATGAAGGTAGCAATATTTGCTTTCATGTTAGACCACCACTATAGTTTATTAAGATCCAGATACATCTTATCTGAACCTGGGTGGACGGAATATCTAGTGTTGTGTGCTTCAGTCATGACCAAGTCTTGGAAACCACTGTGTTTCGGTGTCCAGATACGATCCATGATATATAAGTCTCCGCCACCCTTAACTTCTAAGTTCTTATCCATCCCTCTCAGGGATTCACTTGCCATAATTTCAGGTTTCAAGGCTTCTAGTTGAGCCTCCTTAATTTGTATGGACAAATGTGAATGGATAGTCATAGTCAATGATTTGACTCTCCGACCAGAGTATTCTTCCGACTCAGGGTGTTAGCTACTACATTGGCCTTTCTGGGGTGATACCGACTTTCACATTCGTAGTCATTGAGTAGCTCGACCCACCGTCGTTGTCTCATGTTGAGCTCCTTCTGATCAAATATGTGTTGAAGGCTCTTGTGGTCTGTGAAGATAGTACTCTTTGTACCATACAGGTAGTGTCTCCAAATCTTCAGAGCAAATACCACCATTCCTAAATCAAGATCGTGTGTTGTATAGTTGACTTCGTGGGTCCTAAGCTGACGGGAGGCATAGGCAATGACCTTTCCTCTTTCCATAAGAACACAACCAAGCCCTTGGCTGGATGCATCACAATACACAACGAAATCTTCTATCCCTTCTGGGAGGGATAATATCGGTGCGGTGCATAAGGCTTGTTTCAGTGTTTGGAACGCCTTTTCTTGTTTCTCTTCCTAGTCAAAGGCCACACCTTTCTGGGTCAATGAAGTAAGCAGTTTCACAATGCTAGAGAAGTTATGTATAAACCTGCGATAGTAGCCAGCGAGACCTAGAAATTGACGAATTTATGTAGGTGTCTTCGGTGTTGACCAATTCTTAATGGCCTTGATTTTGGAAGGGTCAACGTGAATTCCCTTTTCACTAACAACGTCGCCCAAGAATTCGACTCTTCGGATCCAAAACTCGCACTTAGAGAACCTCGCATAGAGCTTCTCTGATCGTAATGTTTCTAAGACTCTTCGTAGGTGTTCACTATGCTCCTCCTTACTTCGAGAGTATATAAGTATGTCATCAATGAAGACAATGACGAACTAATCCAAGTAAGGACCGCACACCATATTCATTACATCTATGAATACAAATGGTGCGTTGGTTAATCCGAGCAGCATCACTACAAACTCGTTGTGTCCATAATGAGTTCGGAAGGTTGTCTTGTGGACATCCTCTTCTAACACTCGTAAATGGTGATATCCGGATCTTAGATCTGTCTTCGAAAAGTAGTCAATGCGAGGTAAAGGATAGCGATTCTTGACGGTAAGTTTGTTCAGCTCTCTGTAGTCGATGCACATACGAAACGATCCATCTTTCTTCTTCACGAACAAGACCAGTGCTCCCCATGGTGAGAAGCTTGGCCTAATGAATCCCTTCCTGAGAAGTTCGTTAAGCTGACTGGAAAGTTCCTGCATCTCTGTTGGTGCCAAACAATAAGGAGATTTGGCTACTGGGGTAGCCCCTGGCACTAAGTCGATTCTGAACTCGACTTGGCGTTGCGGTGATAATCCTGGTAGTTCTTCTGGAAAGATGTCGGGAAAGTCGCGTACTTATGAAATGTTCTGAATGTCTTTTACTTCTTGACTCGTATCGACGATGTGTGCAAGGAATGCATGATATTCCTTTCGTAATCACTTTTGATATTGAATACACGAAATGATACGAAGGTTCGTACTTGATTTGTCATCATAGATAACTAGAGTTTTGTTGTTAGGGAGGTTAAGATGAACTGCTTTTTCAAAGTACATGATGTCGGCGCGAAGAAGACTTAACCAATCCATGCCGATTATGACGTCGAAACTTTTAATTGAGACCGGCATGAGGTCGATCTTGAAAGAATGACCATCTAGAGTTAAAGTACAACCTATGTATACACAGTTAGTGCTTTCCTTTTTCCCGTTTGCCATTTCTACAGTGAATGATTCCTCTAGTGCATGTGGTTTTTTTTGAAGTAAGGGAGAAAATTTGTGGTTTACGGAACTCCTCTCCGCTCCAATATCGAATAGCATGCAAGCTTATGAATTATCGAGGAGAAACGTACCAGTAACCACCATACGATCAGCTACGGCTTCCTCGTGGCCTATCACTAGAATTCTTCCCACTCTGCCAGCATTTCCTGTCTTCGATCAGTCTCTCTTGAAATGACCAACCTCGCCCCAACCATAGCAAGCCTGGCCCACAACAATATCAGGGACTTGGTTAATTGGCCTCACCGGAGCCTTTCCTATTGCAGTTAGCGCACTGTATTTCCCGGCAGGCACTATTATGATGGAAAGTGCATTTATTGCACTCGAAAAAATTCCCATTATACTGCTTCCTCGGTGCAGTAGCAGCAGATGCAATCACGACATGAACAACCACAACTTGCTGCTTCTTGGTAGAGTTCTACGCTGATTTTCCCTTCTTGTTATCCCAGAACTTTCGCTTGCTGTTAGCGGCTTTAGAGGGTTCTGAGATAGCCAGGGTTGTTGTCGTTGTCGGGGTAGGGACTCCGTGATCAATGAGTCGCTGTGTCAATCGCTTGGCACTGTCGAAAGTAGAGGGGTTTGAAGCTAAGACATTCCCCTGAAATGGAGGCACTAGCCCCCAAATGTACCTCTCACCTCTCAATCTTCTTTCCTTTAGTAAGAACCATATTGGGCCATAGCGCCACCAGATCGCTGAATCTGGAAGTTTAAGCCACTATGTTGGAGCCCTTCATGGTCAGGCTCCAGAGTTCTTGTTCCAGTTTTTGAACCTCGCCCCTCGGGCAGTATTCTTTAATCATCAGCCCTTTAAGAGCTTCCCAGCCCATAGCGTTAGCCACTATTAGAGTTAGTGACTTGACATGGCTATTCCGCCACGTCAAGGCTCTATCGTTGAAGGTGCATGCAACAAATTTGACTTTGCTTCCTTCAGTACAGGAACAGATCTCAAAGATGGATTATGTCTTCTCGAACCATTGAGACAAAGCAATGATTCCGCCGATTCCATTGAAGATTCGGGGTTTACAGTTGGTGAAGTCTTTATAAGAGCACTCTCGCGAGCGCACAATGATGTCACCTTGTGTGGAATGAATGATTGTTCCATCTCCACTAGTATCCCGGTTGTTGTGGTATTGTGCCATGGCCGTCACAACAGCCGCAACTACCACAACATTAAGAGTTGTTGTGTCGAATTATGGAGGAGGTGGTTGAGTTGTAGTTATCAGAGGATCATGCCTTGTTGACTTACGAGGAGGCATCTTTCAACTATAAGTTAAAAAGATGAGCACAAAGATAAGAATCCAATAGTGAAATTAATGAATGAGTCCCATGAACTAAATTGCCATAGTTCAACAACTAGATAAGAGGGTGAGTTCCATAGAGTTCTAGAATTATAAGAATGAAAGTATGTTTGAAATAGAGACACAATAGTAGAGTAGGGGAAACACAAGAATATAGATTTTCCAATAGATTAGATAACTGTTAATATTAATGGTATTATTGATGTAACAAGTTCGGGCAAAACGACCTAACAGTAGGTCTTACATCAAACCATAAGGGAAAATGTTGACAGTTTAGAAGTCTAGTTATAGTACTTGGAAGATAGGAATATTTTATGGAACAATGCTACTTAGAGCATAGATAAGAAAGGCTATTCCTTAAACCAAAAGAAAAGATGAGTCAGACATCTTCTACTGGCGACGGGTACTCCTCAGGCGAACCCTCAGATCTGCCAGTTGATGAACTATGCCTGAAGATGTTGCTCAGGAGCTCTCTAATGCACTTGAAGTTCTAGGACTTTAGATTAAGATGCAGCTAGTTCCTGTTGTAGAGTCTCATTGATTCTCCTAGTCCTTTCCATAGCTTCTTCGAGATGGATAATATGGACCGTGTTAATGCCCAACTTGGCATCAATTTCCATGACTGGGTCGATAGTTGCCCGACCTTGCTCACCATTCCGAGAGATCCTGCGAACCATGATGGACAGGACTCGGTCAACTGAGCCTCCCTTGCTTAGATTGTAAAAGCTTCAGTCCCTATTGAAGGGTAAGGGTTGACCCTGTTCATGGCTCCATTGGTTCAAGTTTGCCGCCCACAAGGGTGTGGGACCTTGAAAAGCTGGTCGGGGGTTGAGATTTGGGACTTGAACCTCGTGAGGTAAGTTGTTGACTTTAGGTTCGGAGTCAGAACCATCAGAAAAGCCTTCGGTGTGGTGATCATCCAAATGGATTGGATGATCATCTTCTGGCTCTGCTTCAAGCCATCCAACATTGCCTTCGTTTGGGAAGTACGGGTCGTCATGAGGATGGAATCCAACCATGATATCTATGCGAGAAAAGGGGTATAAGAATCTAAAATATATAGACGTACTACTTAAGATAATTATAAGATGATCCTTACCAGTTATTTCAATTCTTGCATAGTGCATACCAGTTATATGAAATCAAAACAGGATAGACCTTCGAATAAGTAACCCTAACTCTAAATCCACAACCAAACAAGGAACAGGAAGTAAAGAAAAGACCACAAATTCTAAGTCTATGACACCTTAATTTCATATAACCTTAGTGTATCCACTTAGCAACTATTGACCTACCAGTAAAGACCTTTTTAGTTCTCAAATAAGTAATTATAGTAACACAAAATACTCCTATAGTATTTTAAGTTTATGTTATGTTCTAATGTTCTCATTGTAGTAGTGTTGGTAAGTTTATAGACTTGTTGCCACATCACAACCTTTCTTGTGCATATACTAATCACTTCTCGGACCAACATAGTTGATCAGGCTACGTCTTTCCAAGAACTGACCATTCATCCCCAATCCTACATGTGATATTCAACAATCGTAATACTTTTGTTTTGCCCTCGTGACACTGATTTTAGTATGAATGCATGTATGTATACTTAGTTAAATATTTTATTATTTAAAAGTATAAACTCTTGGTCAGAGTATTTTAATCCCGTTGTGTATATAGTTTATATACCTTTTATGGGTTGATATACTCGATTCACTATAAACAATGCTCTGATACCAATCTGTTACACCCCAAAACCTGGACGGCGGAAACGTTCTGGCGCGGAGGACGTCATGTATAGTATCATAACAATGCAAAGTAGTAAATAAGCAACGACATCATCCATTGCATTAATAGTATAAGTTCATACAAGTGTGTTCTTTAATAGTAATAAGACACCAAAAATGAATAATCAAAATAAAAGACGAGTCTTGACTGTGCTCCGTCTTCTCAGAACCTGCCATCGGTACCTGTCTACTGATGACTTGGCAATACAAGTTATTTTGAAAGCGAAGATCAACATTTAGACTGGTGAGTTCATAAGTATTTAGTGTCAATGTTTCTATAAGTTCAATGAAAATGTTTGTAAATGTATAATGTAAATGTTTGTATATGTTTGAAAACTCCTAGAAAATCCTATATTTTCTACTAGTATAAAAAGTAGTCTTCTACCAAGACCCGACTATTTTGTATGTTTGTTTCTCTGTAAAAGTGAATGCTTTTCCCAAATATGACTATCATTACCAAAATATAGTTTTACATTATCCTTTATATGAGAAGATCACAATTTGAATATAATGGAAAGTTGTATGTGTACTACAATATTATTTGTATTAACTACTGAAGTAATAGCTACCTTAAAACTAATGGTTTAATTAAGACAAAATGTGATAAGATTGTTACCATACTAAACTGACTATAACACGACGATGAAATACGTCGGAAGAAATGACATTTGGCACCCGTAGACTTGCAAATCCCACTGTAGCGAACAGTAAAGGTGTAGGATAGTCAATCCAATATAGATCTATACGCAAACTCACACTCTCCCTCCAGGAGATTTTGGTTACAAAACGTGACACAACGAAATGGTCGTTGTGTCATGAAGTAGTATCTCACATTATGTTATTTATGAACCTTGTTATAGTATACTTGTAATAGTAATAGTATTCTATATACAGTATTCTCTATATAGTAAGCTCTGTATAGTATTCTCTGTTATAGTATTCTCTGTTATAGTACTCTCTGTTATAATATTCTCTGTTATAGTATTCTCAGTTATAGTATTTGCATATGATACTGTTCTTTTAAACTATACCTATTATAGTTTACTAGTGATTTCTGTAATTGAATAAATGACTGAATGTATACGTTTGCTACCCAAAGGTACTGAACTGATTGATAGTACTTTCACATCTACATATGTATACATAATATATATATCTAATATTTAGACGACCTTCAGACAAATAACTGATACCCTAAGTCCACATCCAAACAAGGAAAAGGAAATAAAGCGAGTCAACAGTCCTAAGTCCTTTAAACATTATTTATATAACTATACATATATAGACATGCTTTTGACAATATATAAGTTTAAAAGAGGTTTTGTGTGACATCCCCACTTTCACGGCCAGAAAAGAATGATTTTGTTTATGCTTTATAAAAATCAGAGTACCTCTTTTCATAAAAATGTTGCGGAATTTGTTCCCAGTAAAACATGATAAATACGTTATCAAAGCATTTCTGAAGAAAGTATTTTTATTCATTTTGAAACATTTGGGATGTCATCGTCAATACAGAAACATAAGCATAAACAAAACTTACATTCATTATCACTAGTCATTTATATCTCCTTAATCTCTCAGTGTAATGTGACTTCATATCAACACATGTGATATAAATAAACTAAGTGGGTCAGGTTGGGAAACCTGGTGAGTACATAGGGTTTTCAACCCACAATAAATAAGTTTATTAACTTTATAAAACCAAACAAACCTGATTACCTGCTCCCGTTATCCTCACTTTACGTCCCTAAAACATCCAACACAAGGGACCTACTCTAAGGACTTCCATCGGGCTGACAACACATGCTTCGGGGGTTCCTCAGCAATTCATGTCAAATAAGGCAACCATGTGGGGGATGGAGTACTGCTGGTGAGCACACAGTTCAAATAAACACATAGTTCAAATAAACACCTACAAGTTGCGAGCCTGCTAGCGTTCCACTAGACTGTCTAGAATAGTCTATGGTCGTCATCTATACTCCCGCCAGATGACTGGATCATCAATAGCATCTATAACGAGGCCTCTCATTATTTTATTTGGTCACACAACAACTATTACATCTACCCATATATTACCCAACACAATTTGTAGATATAAAATACATACACTGTTTAAATCATTTAAAACATGTATAAAATTGTTCATCCAGCATAGATAGCAAGTATACAGATAATATGCACACACAACACGTAATTTATATAAAATACTTCATATCTATGTGTAAGATGAAAGTAACTATGCACTCACTTGAAAAGGTGGTGATTCCGAACTTAGCCAGCGCTTCGCTTCTTAAAAAGATAATTTCCTTCGACGAAACCTAGTATTATTACCACTAGAGTTTAGTATATTATTTGCCGAGACTAATTAATAGTTTAGCTATTATTATTATTATATAAGCGTTCAACAATACTTATATAACCTATAATAATAGCCCAAGTACTCATTATAAGTTCCTAATGACGTTACTATAATTAAATAAAAGTTATATTAAAAATAGCGTAGACGTAGCTCACTTACAACGGGTTTTATAGAAAATCGGGCTTTACTTGGAGCAGCGTTCCCGAGCCAAAAAGGTCTTCTTCTTGGAGCCGTCGAGCACTCTGGGGCTTCCGCCTCGTGCTAGGGAGGTTCCCTAGGCTTTTCGGGGAGTTTCAGGGCTATAGAGAGGTTCTAGAGAGAGAGAGAGAGAGAGTAAAGAGAAGAAAGATTGGGAAAGGTGTGAAGAAAGTGAGGGTGGGAGAGGTTCTATTTATAGGGTGAAAATGGCTAAACTTGGTGCCACATGTCACCATCTAGTGGCAAAACTTGGGGAGAAAACAATAGCAAAGATTGTGCCACATCACCCATTTTCGCACATCACACTTCCGACTTCTAAAATCCGTAACATTCACATACGACCTCCATTTTTGACGTTATTTATATCCACGCGTAGGTAAAAATGAGATCTACAACTTTCATTTTGACTCCGTCGGCTAATTCTCGACTGATCTTAAATTTAACAGTACGAGGAGATTATACTGTTAAATGTCCGCGTAAAATTCATAACTTCTACATACAGACTCTATTTTTTTCTATCTTTTTACCGTTGAGTTCCTATTAATGAGATCTTCAATTCTCATTTAGGTCACGTAGGCCCAAAACCACTCGTTCTAAAATTCGAGTTTCGGGTTGTGCACTGCTAAGCCATATCTTAGAATATTCATAACTTCCTCATAAGAAGTCAGATTTGGGCGTTCTTTTTATGGACGCTCTCAGTTTAACATAATCTACGACTTTTGTTTAGATTACTAAGGCTAAAAACTCCTATATCGTAAATTCATTATTTATGTCGCGCCGTGTCGTGTCGGTTTTGCCGTAAAACTTCTACTAGCCATAACTTCTTCGTTATAACTCGGATTTCGGCGTTCTTTATATGTACGGAACCCTAGAGATGTATTCTACAACTTGGTTAAGATTATTTATTCTAAATAATATTTGGTCGAAAAGTCGTTTTCGACCCCTATTATCTCTAAATTAACTAGCCCGGATCTATGGCGTTACAATTATCACCCCCTTAGGATGATTACGTCCTGGAATCATCAAAGAAATAGGCTCACATGATGACTCCATATGTTATCTCTTCATCCTAAGTAATAACCGTTACTTTGATGTTTCTTTAAACGAATATCTAACTCTAAGACTTCCTGACTGTAGGCGATGCCCGATCTTGGACCCGCTCTCTATCTCATGTTAGACTTCCAATCATGATCTTCATGTCGCGATCTCGACCTTTATTGGAGAATCATTCTTTAACAAACTTGATACAAGTTTCTTTCTTCGATTATCATAATAGACCGATGGGTCATGTTCTAATGACCACTCATCGTATGATGCATCGCTTGGACTCAGGTCTTTTAGAGTCAAATTCCAGAACAAACTATACCTTCCTTCATGTTCTAACCACATCTTAAAAGTTAGCATTTCTAGCTACAAGCAACTTTTCGCGATACCTCTACAGATCGCTTTTTATTTCAATCTTCCGTCTTAAGTCAGATGTTACATCGCACTTGATTTTCTTAACCACATAACATACTCAGTGTAGTCGGACTCAATTTGATATGAATACTAGGTTCGGAATAACAATCATCCTTTTAGTCATTACCGAAATGATGATAACAACATACTTGAATAAAACGAAATCAATTACTAGCTTCTTGGTAACCTTGTACTTTCGCTGATCCAAGCGTGAGTCCTGTGCTTCCGGTAGTATATGCATCTACTACCTTTCACACCTACTCATTAACCTTGTACTTTCGCTGATCCAAGCGTGAGTCCTGTGCTTCCAGTAGTATATGCATCTACTACCTTTCACACCTACTCATACTCGTCCCAAGTATTGTCTCATAGCCCCCAAGTCCTAAAATCTCAAAACAATTTAACACATACGAGTCTAAATAATCATAAAAATTTTCCTAGACTCTACTAGGACTTATTCCATGCGTATCTTCAATCATCAGTTATGCTTCAACTCAGTTGGTGATGGAAATTCCATATGATAGGAAAAATTTAGGAATTACACCAATCGTTCTATCATCCCGCCAATCAAATGTGTACATTCAGATGTACCGTACTTCTCTAGACGTACTGCTATTTTATCAGACGTATTCTAAAGGCAAGATACCTCTCTTATGATATCTTCCGATATGTATCATTCACTATCGTAAGCCATATCATTTCCTCTATTTTCTCAGTCTATCATGGTTCGAATCACTTCCTGAACTTCCGCCATTGTGATAAGTTTGGGTGCAGGCGCAACGACCGATGCATGACCCATCACATTCTTAGGCTCAGGTTGTCATCTTCCTCGGATATTTCCTAGTCTGTCTTCACCATGACGTTTTGTACACCCAAGCAGACGTTCGGTGTACGAGGCGAGAATTTTAAGATAGGAAAGATTTTATTTACGATAGACGTATAGATCTCCTTGTCACACCGAAAAGTGATATGCCAGTTCTAATACCGTAATCAAACGTTTAGAAATCTGAACACATAAAATTTCTAGATCCGGTCGGCAACAGACCAAAGATCTGAACAAATAATAGCATATAAGGCATCTTTATAGTTATGACATAAAACATTTTAGGCATCTTTCCTAAAATAAACTAGTGCTTGTGTATAGAAATAAATCCATATTCTTGGTTTGCTTAAACTAATGCTCTGATACCAACTGTGACATCCCCATTTTCACGGCCAGAAAAGACCAATTTTGTTTATGCTTTATAAAAAACAGAGTACCTCTTTTAATAAAAATGTTGCGAAATTCGTTCCCAGTAAAACATGATAAATACGTTATCAAAGCATTTATGAAGAAAGTATTTTTATTCGTTTTAAAACATTTGGGATGTCATCGTCAATACAGAAACATGAGCATAAACATAACTTACATTCATTATCACTAGTGATTTATATCTCCTTAATCTCTCAGTGTAATGTGACTTCATATCAACACATGTGATATAAATAAACTGAGTGGGTCAGGTTGGGAAACCTGGTGAGTACATAGGGTTTTCAACCCACAATAAAATAAGTTTATTAACTTTATCAAACCAAACAAACCCGATTACATGTTCCCGTTATCCTCACGTTACGTCCCTAAAACATCCAACACAAGGGACCTAGTCTAAGGACTTCCATCAGGCTGACAACACATGCTTCGGGGGTTCCTCAGCAATTCATGTCAAATAAGGCAACCATGTGGAGGATGGAGTACTGCTGGTGAGCACACAGTTCAAATAAACACACAGTTCAAATAAACACCTACAAGTTGCGAGCCTGCTAGCGTTCCACTAGACTGTCTAGAATAGTCTGTGGTCGTCATCTATACTCCCGCCAGATGACTGGATCATCAATAACATCTATAATGAGGCCTCTCATTATTTTATTTGGTCACACAGCAACTATTACATCTACCCATATATTACCCAACACAATTTGTAGATATAAAATACATACACTGTTTAAATCATTTAAAACATGTATAAAATTGTTCATCCAACATAGATAGCAAGTATACAGATAATATGCACACACAACACGTAATTTATATAAAATACTTCATATCTCTGTGTAAGAAGAAAGTAACTATGCACCTACTTGAAAAGGTGGTGATTCCGATATCATACAGCGCTTTGCTTCTTAAAAAAATAATTTGCTTCGACGAAACCTAGTATTATTACCACTACAGTTTAGTCTATTATTCGCCGAGACTAATTAACTGTTTAGCTATTATTATTATTATATAAGCATTAAACAATACTTATATAACCCATAATAATAGCCCAAGTACTCATTATAAGTTCCTAATGACGTTACTATAATTAAATAAAAGTTATATTAAAAATAGCGTAGGCGTAGCTCACTTACCGTCGGTTTTATAGAAAATCGAGCTTTGCTTGGAGCAGCGTTCCCGAGCCAAAAACGTCTTCTTCTCGGAGCCGTCGAGCACTCTGGGGCTTCCGCCTCGTGCTAGGGAGGTTCCCTAGGCTTTTCGGGGGGGTTTCAGGGCTACAGAGAGCTTCTAGAGAGAGAGAGAGTAAAGAGAAGAAAGAATGGGAAAGGTGTGAAGAAAATGAGGGTGGGAGAGGTTCTATTTATAGGGTGGAAAATGGCTGAACTTGGTGCCACATGTCCCCATCTAGTGGCAAGACTTGGGGAGAAAACAATAGCCAATATTGTGCCACATCACCCATTTTCGCACATCACACTTCCGACGTCTAAAATCCATAACTTTCACATACGAACTCCGTTTTTGACATTCTTTATATCCACGCGTAGGTAAAAACGAGATCTACAACTTTCATTTTGACTCCGTTGGCTAATTCTCGACTGATCTTAAATTTAACAGTACGAGGAGATTATACTGTTAAATGTCCGCGTAAAATTCATAACTTCTACATACGGACTCTGTTTTTGTCTGTCTTTTTACCGTTGAGTTCCTATTAATGAGATCTTCAATTCTCATTTAGGTCACGTAGGCCCAAAACTAGTCGTTCTAAAATTCGAGTTTCGGGTTGTGCACTGCTAAGCCATATCTTAGAATATTCATAACTTCCTCATAAGAAGTCAGATTTGGGCGTTCTTTTTATGGACGCTCTCAGTTTAACATAATATACGACTTTTTTTAGATTACTAAGGCTAAAAACTCCTCTATCGTAAATTCATTATTTACGTCGCGCCGTGTCGTGTCGGTTTTGCCGTAAAACTTCAACGAGCGATAACTTCTTCGTTATAACTCGGATTTCGGCGTTCTTTATATGTACGGAAACCTCGAGACGTATTCTACAACTTGGTTAAGATTATTTATTCTAAATAATCTTTGGTCGAAAAGTCGTTTCCGACTCCTGTTATCTCTAAATTGACTAGCTCGGATCTACGATGTTACATTTTGTAATACATTTAAAGAGTTTTGAACAATTAATAATAATGACTTGATGTCAGTTTATAAAATGATTTAAAAGTAGTTTGTTTGATAACACAATTTTAAGTAAATGAAATCCTATGTTTGAAACACAGTTATAAATCACATGTGATTGATTATATTAACTAGTATGTTTTCTACTTGTATCCCCCCCCCCCCCCCCAATAAAAGCATTTAAAATCATTTAAAAGATAAGTTAAGGGGTATGAACTCACCGGTAGTGAGTGATATGGAAGTATGTTTGGAAAAAGGATGTAGAGTGTCAGGTGAAACCTTGAGCATACAAAGATCCTAATAAACATATAATGACATGTTTGTGTACTTGATTAGTGTATAAACAACTAATTATAAGGGGTAACACCCTAATAGACTAGGAAACTCTAAGATTTATGGGATACAATCACATATCATTACATAACTAGGGTATATGGTCACCCTATAGACTTTACGGTCAAAGAGGTATGACCATTGGATTTTACGGTCCAAGTGTTCACGGTCATGGAGTTCACGGTCGAAGGAGATTCAACCTCAAACTCATCAAATCTTTCACAAATGGTGGTTTTCAAGGGCTTCATTCAAAGGCATCGGATTCTAGGGACCATGCTTAGCCTTAGGAAGGGTTTAATGTCTCATTAGCACCTTTAATAAGGGTTTAAGGTCTAAGGAGATACACTAGACCGTAAACATCTTTTGTTCATGAAAAATGAATGTTTTCAAGGCCTTAATCAAGTATCCTAAATAGATAACAAGTATAGAAAATAGATACTTACAATTTGGAAGTAGAGAAAGTTGTTTTCGGTCCAAAACACTAAGGTGTTCTTGATGTTCTTGAGGATCTTGAAGATCTAGACTCAAAAAATGAAATCCATGGATGAATCAAGAGTGAATCATGGATATAAGAAGGATTAACACCCAAAAGAAAGATCACTTACTTACTTGAAGATTTGGAAGCAAAAATCTTACGATACTTGAGAGAGTTTTCGAGATTTTTGGCTTGTAAAGGAAAGAAACGATCAAAATGATCATAAATTACACATATAGAGGGAGTTTACGGTCACCATGACCGTAAGCTATAAGGTCCTGACCGTAAACTCCTTCTGAGGAGGCTTACGGTTGCTAGATGGTTTGGAACTTAAACTAACACTTCCAAATACTAATTCCTTTGATGCACTTGTCTCTGAATACCCAGAATAGACCCTAAACAGTGCTAAAAGATAGCAACATGAGTCTAACTTTGATAGATTTGAACGTTTATACAAGCTAGAAATTTCAGGTTGTCACAAATCACTAGTACGACTATCGGCTAAATCATAGTTATACTTATTAAATACATATATGAATATTAAACCCATTTTTAAGGAACATACTAACTTAGTTGCTTATGGTGAGTAATTGAGTCTTTTTTCAACATAGTAACATTTCAAACAAATGTACTAGTAAACTATAATAGGTGTAGTTTAGAGGTGCATACATATTATAACAAGAACAAAAAGGAACATACATACTATAACAAGAACAAAAATGAACATACATACTATAATACGAACAAGATAGCAATAAGGTGAAACCACTACTTCACGGTATAGCAATATATTTGTTGTGTTGTGTTTTGCAACCAGAGTCTCCTGGAGGGAGAACAGGCATTGTGTATATAGATCTATATGGGACTGACAGTCCCACATCTCGACTGTTCGCTACCGTTTGGCCGGTAGGCCAAGGGGTGACAAATGCCACATTTGTTTCGACGCCAACAGGTCGTCGTGTTAAATACTAGTCAACCAACATGGTTATAACCACATCACATTTTAACCTTAATTAACAATTTGATTTTTAAGGTAGTTAGTGCTTTAGTAGTTATTTTTATACAACACTATTGTACACTTTCATTTTTCCATTACATTCATAATGTGATATTCTCACTATGAGAAATGCAAACTATTTTCTAGTAAATATAGTCATAAACTTGAAAAAACATACATTTTACGAGAGAGCAAACATACAAAACAGTTAGGTCTTGGTAGAAGACTACTTTTAGCAGAAAATATAGGATTTTCTAGGAAGTATACAAACTTTTACATCAAAACACTTACAAACATTTTCATAAAACAGATGCAAACTTTTGACACTAAAATACTTATGAACTCACCAGCTTAAATGTTGACCTACTCTTTCAAAATAACTTGTATTCTTAGGACATCAATAGACATGTACATTTGCACAAGTTTTGGGAAGACGGAGCAGGATCAAGACTCGTCTATATATATATATATATATATATATATATATATATATATATATATATATATATATATATATATATATATATATATATATTTGGTGTCTTACAACTATTCATAGAACAAACATGTATAAATTATATTATTAATGCAATGGATGATGTTGTTGCTTGTTTTACTATTGTGCATTGTTATGATACTATACATGACGTCCTCCGCCCCCGAACATTTCCGTCGTTTTGGTTTGGGGGTGTGACAAACGGCTAGGAGGTTTTATAAAGCAAAGAGTAACATTTTTTAGCACTTATGAAGCATTAAAAATGTTGCCTTAGCCATCATGCAACCCTAATTCAATTTGTGGGTTACCATGAACAACCCAACCATTGAACCCAAACCATCTTCTAGCCTACTAGTAATCACTAATCCATCACCTTTTGGGCTTTCATGATTCGTGCATGCATCATCCCCTCCCCCTTTGAAAGGAATTAACCTCAATTCATCAAGGTCATCATCATCAAGATAAGGTGAAAGATCTCCCACATTAAAGGTAGTATCCACTCCATGGTCTCCTCCTAAATCCACCTTGTAAGCATTATCATTTTCAGAATTTGTCACTTCCATACATGTATCAATTACCGATTTCCTTTGTGTTGGTTTTAGAAATATTATAGTTGCTTGCCAAATTTAATTTGATTTTATTTTATTTAGTTTCCATAATTTAATTAAACCATATATATATATATATATATATATATATATATATATATATATATATATATATAAACACACATACATGTAAGTTTTAATAAAAACAGTAAATAGTGTGATAATGTAAAAACATTATGTTTATGTTATTATTCTGTAATGAATGTTGCGTGTTTGTATTGTTGATGTTATTCTAATATGAATATTAACATTTGATTAGTCATATATTCATTTTATTATTCAATTATAAATTTAAATATGTCTATTTTTGTAGTAAATTATAATTTTAGTTTTAACATTTGAGTATTCATTTATTTATTGCTGAATAATGATATAAAGTTGTGGATAGAAAATTCATTGCAAAATAATAATATAAAAAATAGTGTTTTACGTTCTCACATTATTTACTGCTTTTATTTGAACTGTCCTATATATATATATATATATATATATATATATATATATATATATATATATATATATATATATGCCTTTCTAATGAAACTCTAATCATATCATCATATCATATCATTATGGGAACATGTAATCCGCCACCCCCTATCCTTTGTTTATTCCCCTCCCCCATGATTTGACATTTGACACACGCGCACACACACACACACATATATATATATATATATATATATATATATATATATATATATATATATATATATATATATATATAATCGTATGAATATGTTTTTTTAATAAATATTATTATAAAAAATTATAAATAATTAATCAATGTTGCAATTAAATTGTCAAACAATAATAATTATTATATATATTTAGCCGTTAAAACTACAACGATAATAATGATTATAAATATTTAGTCATTCAATATACGGGGTGACCCGTTCAGCTATAGTTAAAAAATTTCAAATTTTAGAAAATCATAAATTATTATATAGAAAAATAAATTTATAAAAACCAATTTATAAAAGCCTTCAATTAAATACAACAAATTAATAGGGATATATAAAATATAAGTTATTTTTGTAGAATTAAAAATTGAAATAGTTAAAACAGTAAATATTAAAAAAAAACATTTAATATATATATATATATATATATATATATATATATATATATATATATATATATATATATATATATATATAAAAAAGAATAAAAATGATTTTGATTTGACATATAGTAAAAGGGAGGGGAGGAAGGGGCGATCTAACAAACCCCTATCATTATATCATCATACTATATTATAAAAGAAATATTTTTCCCTTTCAACACATCAATTTGAAACTTCTAACACTTTATATTTCAGCATAATATACTTAATTTATTAAGTCAAATATGTCGTTAATTATAAACATTGTCATAAATGAAAGATTTCTTCAATTATTAATATGACCTACTTAACTTATTGACTTTAATACAATGTTAAATACATAATATATATTAATATGTCAAATAAACTTAAAATATAATATAAAATTTAAAACCTAAAATAAAATAACAAATAAAATTAAAAAAAATGCAACATATATTTCATAAAATAGTTAAAAAAATATTAAATGCAATAAATGAAACAAAACTAAATTTAAAAGTCAAATTAATTAAAATAGGTCCAAAAAACTACTTTTTATAATAACTAAAATCAAGTTAAATTATTTTTTTATTTAATTTATAATAATAATGGATATAAATAACACAAAATTATAAATTAAATTAAATTATATTACATTAGTTTTTTTTATATTACATTAGTTGATGATTTAAATAATCAAATTGATAAAATTAAAACATATTCAAACAAATTTAAAATATTAATAAATTATAAAAGTTATTAATTAAAATAGTTAAGAAATAATTAATTTTAAACTGAAAGAGACAATTAAATGTTTTAATAAATGTTATTTTTATCTAGAGTAAATTATACGAATGGTCCATATAGTTTATGATAGTAAATTATACGAATGGTCGTTATAGTTTATGATAGTGTGTGCGTTTGGTCTCTAACTTATTTTTTTAACTTGGAAGATCCCTACTGTTTGTTTTTTTACTCGTTTAGTCCCTGTCTTGCCTAAAAAGACTATTTATGCCCTTAATTTTTATTTTATTTACTTAAACACACCCTCAAAACCACTCTCCTCACCTTATATTACCTATCCTATCATTTTTCCCGATCTAAATAATAGTTTTTTTAGTTAACACAGAGACCAAACGCGTATCAAAAACAAACAGTAGGGACCAATCGCGTAATAAAAACAAACAATAAGGACCTTTCAAGTTAAAAAAAAAATAAGTTAGCGACCAACTATGCAAATTAACCAAACTATATGGACCATTCGTATAATTTAGTCTTTTATCTATTACTCAAAATAATTATAATATTATATCAATTAAATATAATAATTATTATTTTATAATAAATAATAAATAATATAAATATCTTTAATAACAGGTGATTGTCAAAAATTTAATTATATATATAATTTTAAATGTGATCGGATTATATTTATATTTTTTTCAACAATTTAAAGGGACGAGAGTTGGTAAACCATTGCGGCTTCATTAAAAATCCCGAGAATTCCGCCACCAATCACTCCTTGGAAGCAGTAATATTTTTAAATTTATAAAAGCATCTTCCATGCTAAGTAAATATTATATGAAGGTTAATTTTATTTGATAAGTTAGTATGTTCAAGAAATAAATTATTAACGGATGACAAAATATTATATTATGATTGGGTATCTAATATATGAGAGGCGAATTAACCATGGTTGTCATAATCATTTCGAATCAAAATTAAATAAAGAGTTTAGCTTGGTTATTTAATTTTTTATTTTGTTTTTATTTAGTCATTTAATTGTTTAAAAGGTCATTAAATTTTTTTGTTTTATGCTCATTTAGTCATTTAAGTTTTGATTTGGTCACTTAACTTTTGGATTTGTGCTTATTTAGTCACGTGGTTTAATCACTAAACTTTTAAATTTTTGTAAAAGTTTAGTGACTAAATGAACATAATTTTAAAAGTTAGATGACTAAATGAGCACAAATTCAAAAGTTATTTGATCGAATTAAAAGTTAAGTGACTAAATGAGCACAAAACCAAAAGTTTGATTATCTTTTAAAACATAAAAATAGTAAGTGATCAAATAAACACTAAACTAAAAGTTAAGTCATCAAAAATGACCTAAACCCAATTTATAAACATGAAATGAACTTTATTATTTATAAATCTAGTCAAGAGTTATATGTTTAGTCATTTATAACATAAAAATATAGGTTATTTGCATTTTGTTATATATATATATATATATATATATATATATATATATATATATATATATATATATATATATATATATATATATATGATAACGAGTTTATATAAGTGTGTATAAGAATTATAAACGATAACAAGTTTATTAAAGTGTAAGTGAAGAAATATAAACGATAATGAGATTATGTAAATGTAAATACAAGGAGGGCATGTATTCTCCTCCAAAAACATAAAAAGCTTAAAGGGGGTCGTAAAACTCACCATTGAAGCATGAAAACTGTTGGTTTCGAGAATCGAGACTTCTTTCGCGTTTTCTCAACTTCTAAACAGATAACTTTTTGAACGACCCAACACTAAAGTACTACAAATCTGCTTGTCAGGAGCACAGAAAGTTAAGTTTTACGCCAAACGAACCTACTAAAAATTTTCACTAGAAAATTGGAGCTCTAACGACCACAACGGCTGCCAGCTGGTGGCTTTTTACGACTATCCTTGCATCGAAAAACAATTATCGTCGTGTTTGTTTTGTCTGAATCAGCTCGTCAGACAAGGCACCTGGTGATTGTGAGGTGGAGATTTGACGGAGGAGGGATGATCACGACTTTTCGGGGGCCAGAACTCTCGTACCCAATGGCACAAGAACCGAGGGATAGAGGGGGTAGAGAGATTAGTAAGAGAGTGAAGGGTCCAAATTTTAAGGCTTTCTGTTGTTGGCTTAAAGAGCCAAAAGTGATGTCATCTTGATGATGTCATCAAGGTGATGTCTCTCTCTTCTAGGTTTCGCAAAAGTGTTATAATTTAGAGCTAATACAATTTTGAATATAAAATCAAATATTAGCATATATCCTGATTTAAAAAATGTGCTCGAAAACACTTAACAAAATGCATAACGAAGCGATATTGTGTTCGTTTACAGGAAAATCAGTTATATAACTAATTTGCATCCGTATAAGGGTCATAACTTTATATCAATGAAGTTGGGTGAAGAGGTTCTATCCAATTTAAATGTCAATTTCTCACAAGTATACTCAATGCTTAAAACTTGTCTTTAATGCCTTAAATAGTATTTATTTTTGTGAATAGAGTTTTGTTCTTTAGCTTCAACATAAATTGGAGACAAAGAGAGTATTCCAAATGCAATTCTAAATGAAGTAACTTCGATTTCATTAAAAAAAACAAGAAATGTTATATCATAGGTCGTATTATAAGAGGGTTCGTGACGGTTTGACCGACAAACATTGACATATTTTACCATTTGTTACAAAGTACCCCAAGATATAATCTTCAATTATGGTGGTGTCCACATTGATTAAGATGGAGAATAGAGAAGAAGGTGAGATAATGTGACCCAACCACTGATCAATTGGTGATGTGTAAAAAATATACCCTAGGGCGATAATAATACCTGATGAGTGAACGAGATGGATAAAAACAATATTCAAGATTGTCAACGCGTTTCGGTTGTTGTATATACACAAGAAGGAATCGATTGGTATTTCTCAATTTGAATTCAAACCATTACCTCATTAGTTTCCTGATTTGTTGGGATATAAAATCGGGTATATTTTGAATTCATGAAATTCAGGAATGAATGATTGAACGAATTAAAGGACAAGAAGGGTAGTTTTGGAACTTAACATAGGATTGGAGGAGCTGAGAAATTTCTATGTGGAATAAAATTGATTCTTTTATTAGATATCGATACACACACACACATACACACACACACACACATATATATATATATATATATATATATATATATATATATATATATATATATATATATATTATAGGTACTTAAGATACCATTAGATCGTCATAACGTACTTTGTATGTGACTTTCTATATTCCTAAAATACTACTACACAATTACTCATATAAGTAAAGACCTCAATTCTAGTAAGTAATTAAACTCTTTTACTCCTTTGGATGGTACTATCAATGAATTCGTTATGTGGCTCACTAAATTGGTTGAGTAATCATCACAAGAAACTTGTTATGTGACCTCAAGTTTCTCGTTACTCAGTATCTCAAGAAACTCATTATGTGGCTCAACATATTTAGTGGATTTTTTCATCAAGTAACTCGTTACGAGGCTCAAAAATCATTGAGTATTGTCATAAGGAAATCGTTATGAGACCTCAAGTTTTTAGTACCAGTGTAACACCCACGTTTCCCGCTAGATATTCGGCCATAAGGAACGCCTAAATTAGACTTATAAAATATAATTTATGATTCATTGAAGTTTCACGATTCGACTCGATATGGCAACACACATCGTAAAAATTAAATTTTTGTTAAGTTACTTTTTAGCCTTAGTGATGTGAACGAAAGTCATAGTAGCCGTCAAACCGAGAGTGTGTGTGACAACCGTCAAATTCTGGTCAAGTCAAAGCAAATAAAGTCAACAAGTCAAACCGGTCAACTCAACTAACCCTTGTGTGCTAGGCCTTATGTTAGGTAATTACTATACAACTCGCTATGCTAATGAGAAATCATCAATTGAAAAGTTCGTATATCTAGATTTCATTAACTTAAAACTACGGTAAGTAAAGAACCAAACCGATAAAACAATGTTGCATACTCATCGGGAGTGTCTAAGATCCTTAAACAGGGCTTAACGGGGCTTACAGACCTTGCGTTGCGGAGCCAAGCACTCAAAAAGGTCACAAAAGAAGCCTCTCCTAGTCTCTTTCAATCTATCTCTCTCTATTAATAATGTCTCCCAAATCTCTCTCAAAAGTTCGTATAACTTTTTGAAATCATTCGGGTCATCCCGACCCTTAACCGGGTCAAAAATCCCATAAAACGGGATAAAAATGGGTAAAATAGCTTAAAGGAACTGAAACCACCCCTTAGGGAGCGAACCCTCTTAGGGCCGAAGGTCCCCTATAGGGACCGAACCTGTTAAGAACCGAAATGCCTGAACCGAACCCGAAGCTGGAAGAGCCGAAACCTCTCGGACCGAAACCCTTAGGACCGAACCCGAAGTTCGCTTTCGCTCCTGACCTTCGCCTTCGGCTCATTTCATCCCTTTCGCCTTCGGGCCCAGTAGCATTAGGACCGAACCTCGGCCTAGGACCGAGAGGTCTCGCAGAAAACCTTTTTCCACCCGGTTTTCGAGTACGTCTTCATTTTAAGCCTGTTTTTCATCATTTTAACGCGGGATTTTCACCAAAAACTTTATTTTAACATATAAGGCCCCATATTTATTAATTAATCAAGTTTTTGGGGATAAATCCTATCCAAGAAGAGTGAGTGAAGTACAAGAGGTTGAGTGCTGACTTTTCTTTAGTTTATGACACAAGCAACCACCCATACCCACTCCATGACCAACCCACACCCTCCCCACCATACCTAGTCACTTCCTTATACTTTGCCATCAATCTCCAGCCATTCCCACTTCCTAAGAGCTGGACAACCCACCGTCTCTCCTCACACTTCCTTCATTCTCTCATTTTTCCTCCAAGGATCACACTCCAAATTTTCTCACCATTCTCTCTCAATTTCGAGACTTCCAAGGCTGATCATTAAGCTTTATTCCACTCTTAGTAAGTATAATTCATTCTTCTTATGATTATTACACATCCTCTTACTCAAAATCATAGGAATCTTACACAAACATCATCACCTTCATGTTAGGTTCTCGATTCATCAAGGCATCTTCTAAGTGTTCTTGAGTTGAACACTTCTCTTCTCCAACATCCATCCTCTAAGAAAACATAAAGTGAGTTCATACCCCTATATTTTCATGTTTTCTTAAGTTTTAAGGGGCGGGGGGGGGGGGGGGGGATACAAGTTAAAACACCAATAACATAACTAAACTCATCCAATAGCTTTCATCAGAAAAGTTTAACTCCATTCACAGACTATTTTGGTCAACTTAAATATTTTAGTTTTCGAAACCGTATTAGATTAAAATAGTTCAGGTTTATACCTTTAAAATGACTACTTGCACATGTTCATACGATTTTTCTACAATTTATGGTGATTTTTACAAAACTGCCTATCATTGTAGCTACAAATCCGGACCAATATGTGAATATGGACATTTTCACACAAGTTAGAGACATCTAAAAATCATGATAAAATTTATGAACAAACTAGACACATTTTATAAACTCCCAGAGTTTATGGATTTAGTTTTCGACTTTGTATGATTTTTATGTGATTTTTCCAAAACAGTGCAGAAATATTAAAAACAAGTTAACAGCTTACAACTTTCATTACACTTTGTAACATGTTGAGCTAAGTGTTAATCTTTGATGGTTTCATATTCTATCTATGTTTTCTGTTGTGGTATAATTATATACAAGAAAATACTCACTGATTTGTAAGAGTCCATTGTCATTACAAATAATACAAGATAAGGCATGATAAACATAGTTATGTTTTTGCTATACGTTCGATTCACATAAAATGAGATTCATTTGCATTACAAACGTTTTGGATAAACTATAATATGTATAGTTTATGTTTCATATACATTACAATCAGTCATGATAAACTATAATAGGTATAGTTTATGTTTCAATTACATTCTAAACTCCTAACCAAAGGTTTTCAGTTCATATAAATGGTGTACGAATACAAAGTACAGGTTTATACAAAAAGAGGTTTTTAGTTCATATAAATGGTGTACGAATACAAAGTACGGGTTTATTCAAAAAATGGTTTTCAGTTCATATAAATGGGGTACAAATACAAAGTACCGGGTTTATACAAAAAGGGGTTTTCAGTCCAGTTCACGTAAATTTGTTAATGAATAAATTTGTGAGACATTTCGCTTTGCGTTACCTCCAAAGTAACAAAGTCAAAAGTCCTGTAAAATATAACCAGAGTCTCATATAGGGAGAACGTGACAGTTGTGTATAGATCTATATTGGGTCTGACAAACCCGCACCTGAGCTGCATGCAACAGCTAGACCAGCAGGTCTATGGTGACAAGTGTCACTTAACTGGCGACGCCTGAAGAACGTCGTATTACGAGGCCAACATGTCATAGTATGGTTATAATAACTCACATGAGGTATTAACAAAATATAAGAGTTACGAGTTCTTACTTTTAAATTTAATGAGTTCAGGTCGATTTAAATTTGTATAAAAGTTCTTTAAATATGGGAAAATACTTGTACATTTCAGTCTTGAATTTTAAGACTACAATACATTTTATAAGGGAAATATTGGATTTTTCTTGAACAAACATCACTTTTACAAAGAAAAGGATTTTACATCACAGATAAAAGCTTATGAACTCACCAACTTAATTGTTGACACTTTTCTTTCAAAAATACTTGTATTCTTAGGAAATCAACGGAATCAAGTAACCACGAGCTTTTGAGGATGGAATGTTACGGCGTTGAACAACAATTTTATTATCAGGTTGTAACCAATCATTGAAATCTGTAACACTTGCAACCATGTAATATCTTTTTCAATTATATTTATGATTGGTTGTATTGCTTTGATCACTATTATACCCGTTGTTATGATACTATACATGAAGTCCTCCACCCTCGGACGTTTCCGCCATCCTTGGTTTGGGGGTGTGACAGTGTGCATATAGTGAACATCCAAATCTCACTTCATTAGAGGAAATTATGATTTTTCTAAGATTCAGCATATCAATAAACAACTCAGAAATTGAATTTTAGATCAGTCAATTTTTAGCCAAAACAATCTAACTCATAGTTGAAGATCTCGTTAATAGGATTCCAACGATATAAAGACAGTCGAAAATGGACGTCGAATGAAAAAGTTATGCATTTTATACTGGCTTTAATAGTTTAAGCATGTGTGGAATAAATAAATTGAAAATTAACCGATAAAGTCTAATGGAAAGTTGTAGATCCCTTCGATAGTTACACATAGATATAAAGAATTTTAGGAAGTTATGCAATTTCGAAATCTTGAAATTTGGTATACGCGTATGCACCTCGAGCATGACCTTCAAGAAGCCAGCCACATCACCCCACACAGAGTCGGACGTGTGTTAACGTACCTAATGAGTAACATCGACCATGTTCATGGAACGCATTGCCCTTGGAAGGTGCGTAGGTCTGGGTTCCAGCCTATAAATAGCTCATTTGTGCTATTTTCACTCCACACATCTCCAAATCTCTCTCTTTCGATTTCTCTCAATTTGAACGAACTTTCCTTAGAGTTTAGGGTATTTTGGCAAGTTTTGAGTTACTTAGGAGCCCGAAATCTAGTAGCTATCAGCCTGAAGTTCCGCCGATGCAATTTCTGTACTTTTGTCGTAGAAATCGTTGTAAGTTAAATTACACTCTATTCTACTTTAGTGTAATTTATATTTAAATTCATAGTTGTTTTTATGAATTTATAGATAAGAACTATCAATAATTCCAAGTTAAAATATAGATCGATCTACTTACATGAGAGGTGTCTATAATGTTCATGTTGGCATGGTTTTTGGATTTCAGAAAGACTATACGTCGAAATGGTCCTGCCTCCCAACTCTCCTACCTCATTGATCCTTATTTAATAGAAGTATCGGTATTCATTGGAATGATTGATAAGCCTAGACTATTTTCACTCACGTAGAATATTAGACTAAAACTTAACTATAATGATACTAGAAACGAAGATATGAAATATTTAACATAATTATATGCTATATGCGCCTGTTATCCGTGTTTCTGATATCTATGTCATATTAACAATCTATACATGTTTTATTCAATTTAAACTATATTTATTTTTATACCTACAAATAGAGATTTGTAGTTGTTGGGGGCACCAAAAATATCGAGCACTCTTTTTTGCGTTGGGTTAAGATGGTTTTAGTTACAAGTAAGCTTAAACATAAAATAAAAAATTGAAAGTTTTTGAATTCTAAGAAAAAAATTACTTATGGTAGTAAAGATGCATAATCCGAAACAAAATATACGCACCTCTAATTTTAAGCACCACTTATTAATTGTAGATGTTATGTCACTGATTATTTTCGACATTCACTAAATGTGATTAAATTAACACTTGTGAGCTCCTTTATTCGTTATTATGACATTTGTTATTATTAATGGAATCTACACTTTAGTTTAGATTGATAAGCGATGATTGAGAGATGAGTGTCTGCTATATTTAGGAAGTATGCCTTAATAAACACGAGTACTAGCTTATTTTAGGTAAGATGCCTAAATTGCTTTTTTGTGTTGTATGATTTATGTTATAGCTATAAGATGCCTTATATGCTTTAGGATGTGAATATTTGAACGGATCAATGGTCTATTGACGACCGGATATGGAAATGTATGTGTTCAGATTTCTAAACGTTTAATTACGATATTAGAACTAGCATATAACTTCTTGGAGTAATAAGGAGATTTATTTGTCTCTCATAAATAGAGCATTCCCTATCTCAAATTCTTGTCGCTATACACTCAACATCTGGTTTTTTGTATAGAACATCATTGTGGGAACACACAACGGATTAGCAAATGCTAATGGAAACCAACAGCCCGAGCCACAAGTGATTGAGCATGCACCAGAGATAGCAACTACGCTGAAACCTATCACGTTGGCAATGATATAGGTGATTTTGGATCGTCAGATGGAAGAGACAACACATCTAATTCAACATAATAAAGATGAACCTACAACACCAGTTGAGCAACCTGAGTTGAATATAGAACAGTCTGAGGAAGGAAATTATAGTAGGATTGTTAGTCAGAGTAGAACCAAAAATGGTTAGAAGAAATAGCCCCGAGGGAGGAAATGAAGGAAATAATGGACATGGTTGCAAGTATAAGGACTTCATGGCAGAAAAACTACCTAGCCTATCTAAGAACCCAACACCTGTACAAGTCATGAACTGGATCTCTGAGATGGAGATCGTGTTCAACAATTGTGACTGCAGTGGGAGACAGAAGATTATTTTCGTTGTCCGACAGCTGAAAACAGGAGTGTTGAGTTGGAGGAACATATTAAGAGACTCGATGCAAAGGGGACTTCATGGCAGCAAAACTACCTAAACTATCTAAGAATCCAACACATGTACAAGTCATGAACTGGATCTCTGAGATGGAGATGGTGTTCAACAGCTGTGACTGCAGTGGGAGACAGAAGCTTATTTTCATTGTCCGACAGCTGAAAACAGGAGTGTTGAGTTGGCGGAACCTATTAGTAGACTCGATGCAAAGGGGAGAATAAAAAAGGATGTCATGAGAGGATTTCCTTGCATAAATAAAGAGGGGGTTCTGCTCTGAAAGAGACCTTCTAGAGACTAACAACAAGTTCCAAAATCATAAAAATGGCAAGATGAGTGTTAGCGAGTATGTTGCCACTTTCACTGAGAATATAAAGTTAGTACCTCATTTGGACCCTAACCAACTCTCAAAGATTGACAAGTTTGCTAATGGACTATCGGTGGACTTTGGTCTAATTGTAAAGATAACAAGGAATTTAAAGGATGCTATTTGGTTAGACAAGAACATGGAGATCTAGATTAAAAAGAAGGGTCTGGAGAGGTCATAGATAAGAGAAAAGAGAAAGTTTGAGGGATTGTAAAAATCCAACAAGAAGAGCAGATTCTTGAAGTCTGGTTCCAAAATGTTTGGAGGTGGAGGAGAAGCAAAGTGGTGCAAGAAGTGTAGGAAGAAGCACTCTGTGAAATGTGGCAAGGAGTTGACTTTTTTTATGTGCGAAAAGATGGTTCACTACACCAATGAGTGTACATTGAACAAGAAGGTGTGTTATGGATGTAATGAAGAAAGGCATATAGCAAAGGACTACCCGAAGAAGAAGGTAGTTGCAAAGCCTAATGTGTTGCTTAGGCCAAAGGCGAGAGCATTCCAAATGACTCTAGAAGCAGCAATGGAGGAAGCAGATGTCGCTTCTGGTAGCTTTATAGTAAATGATTTGCCTGCCAATATATTGTTTGATTATAGGGCTAATTACTCCTTTATATCTCATAAATTTGGTAGAAGAGTAGTATTTCATGTGGGTAAATTAGATAGTACTCTAGTAATAGATGTTGCTAGTGAAAAATTCATACAAGTTAGTGATTGTATTAAGAACATTGTCATTGACTTAAATGGGAATAAATTCCACGAGGAATTGTTGCCCATTGAGTTAAATGACATCGACATAGTGATAGGAATGGTTTGGCTTAGTACGAATGACGTTGACATTAAATGTATAAAGAAGATTGTAGTTATCAATCAACTTGGAAGAGAACCATTTATGGTATACGGGTGATGTGTGTAAAACGCACTAGTTTTATTCCTACTTTTAAATATAAATCTAACACACAAAAAGCAGTGTACCTGTCAGTTGGTGGTATATTAATTAGGTAAGTAGGGTATCGAACATAAGAAATGGTAAATTAAACTAAATACTAGAATTATCTAAAAAGAACAAATAATAAAAGGAAGGGACTTAACTAAAAATTAATTAATCAACTAATAGCTGAAAACACGTAAGAACAAACTAATTTCATTGATCAAAAGGGTTTCTATTTAGGTTCGATTCGTTTACTCGTATGGTTAATATTTACGATGATGTAATAGATTAATTGTTTTTGGTTACTGACTATGGTGATTAGATTCACATTCGTTATTACCGATCCTTAGAAAATAGATTAATGTAAGCAGTGATCAAGTGATTAAACTAATAAATTCCCTAGTTCAATTATTCGGGTTAAATAAGACCTGTAGTTAGCTAATTATATTGGTGATTCACTTAAACTCTTGTTGATGGTGTATCATACAAGCTCACACATTAATTTACCCATTCTCTAGTTAATCCTAGTTTATATTCATTATTCCTAGGCATATAGCAATGTGTTCACATAAATTATATGAGATAAGCAATCAAGAGATGTTCATGCAACTTAATTACTTAGCAATCAATAGAAAATAGTTATGGTTAATGCATAAGGGTATTTAACAAGCTTAATTTAATAAAATCACCAAATAACAATCAATCAAAAGACTAAATTAGACCATAGAGAAAATTGATCTACCCTAAACAGAAACTAACGAATTTAGTTCATGATTTTAGTATATGAAAACCTAAAAACGAATTTAAACAAACCTAACATAGTTCTATTTAAAAGTAAAGTGGAAAATTAAACCTAAATTGCCTTAATCTTCTTAGAATGAAGGATTAGGGTTCTTCAATGTTTTATAGAGTTCCAGAGACTTCCTTGATCGCCAAGTATTTCCACCAAAGTTCCAAAGAAATCTCCAATTCGGGTTTGTTGGTTCTATCTATGGATTTCTCAAAATAGGGGCTACTCGTCGAGTAGCCAACCAACTCATTGAGTCCCCTTGAAGAATCCGTGAATGACAAGGACTTCACGTATTGCTTCGCGAACCTTCGTGTGTACTCGTCGAGTAGACGTCCCTACTCGCCGAGTAGCTTCAGAATTAAGCATTTTTCTTCTTTCTTCCGTTCCCGAGCTTCGGATCGTACCTCCTGCTTCCTTTTGCTCCCGAGCTTCTCTTTCAGACTGAAAATATAATTTAAACACTATTAAGTACCTTTTGCCCATAACATGCAAATATTTAACTAATAAATAAGAAAATCTACACTAAATATGTAGCTAAATATGTAAATATCAAAATACCCCACACTTGACTTTTGTTTGCCCCCAAGCAAAACTGTATTTTAGTAATACCATATAAGACAATTCCAATCGAAACCAACCATTATGCTAAGACCACAACGCACACATTTATGTCTAGATTTTCTTAAGGACCCCCTAATTCTAAATACTCACAATCCTCATAAACACTCGCCCACTTTTTCCGAACAATGCTCATTTTATGCAACCCTCCGAATCCATCCGCAGAAAACCTCCTAACCTCAAAGTATTTTTAGTTGAGCAACCCAAGCATACATAGCCTAGAAAATAACAGCTATTTATGATATCACTATAGAACTATTGGAATTCTTCACTTCTTTGATATTTTTCTTTCATTTCTTTGAATTCACTAACTTTTTTGGTTTTTGGTATCTTCAACTTTGATCTTCTTTAGAGTCTTGATCCTTTGATCTTTACTTTAATTGCTCCCAAATTCTATAAATTTTCTTGTAATTCTCTCTCTCTCTCTCTCTCTCTCTCTTAACATGTAACTCACTCTTTTTTTTTTCACTCAAAACCTACATGCTTAAGCAGGGGTGCTCAACTTCAACTTTATTGGTTAAAGATAATAATTTTCCTGGATACATTTCAAGTACACGATGCTAAACATACTGCATCCCTCAAACCAAGTGAGGTTGTGTTTTTGTCCCATGATTTCACTAGAATAAAGGAGGCCACAAATGCATTATAACATATATAGGCTCAACTAAACATTTGGGTCTTCATGCAATCACCAAACATAATACTAGCATGATCCACAATTGCTTTTTACCAAATTTCCTAAATCAATTCCTAGCAATTTTATGCAAAAATTTTGAAAATTTAACTAATGTAATAACCAACCCCCTACCCCACACTTAATTTATGTAATGTCCCCATTGCATATTATACATGATAAAGAAAAATAAAAAGAGAATTGGAACAAACTCCCCTGGGATATTAGTAGTGAGGTTGATTTTCTTCTTTGAAAGCTCCCTCTTCAATTGACTTTAAACATGGGAACAACTCATCCATGTTTTGGGTGTCAAATCTTGTGTGATACAGCTCCAAATATGCAGGAAAATAGTCTTGAAAAATCTTCGGGAAATAGCTTTTAAAGAATATGAGTAAACCCATATCAAATGTGGTCCAAATCCAAATCTTGATCGTGGAATATGGAGTTACCCGCCGATTAAATACGGCTACTTGACGAGCAGAAAGGCTTTTAGCTGAAAAGTCTTGGTTTTGCAAGCGGACTCGCCGAGCCCAAAATATACACTCGACGAATACATCGCTGAGTGATAAATATGTCTTCTGCTTTTCAATCCATTCTTGCTGTGGTTAGCTATGATAATTTAATGTATTTCCTTCATTTTTCTTTAATAAGCAACACTCTTAAACCCTCTCTGATAACGGACTCGACCTTAAAATCAAAAAATTGCACATTTTCTTCTAGACCCGACCCTTAATCTTGCCTTGACACTTGAAACTCTCGCATGCATCCTAGCCTCAATCTGAAAATAAGGGCAACCACAAGTGATAAAAACAAAATTCCTACTTATCGTCCTAAAATTTTCAACAAGTTTCAGACCCACAAAACAAAAAGAAATAGTTTTTAAACATCCCAAGAAAAAAAAAAATTATCAGTCATCATCTTCCTCTTTATTTGTTCAAATGAAATTATCAATCATCATCTTCCGCTTCCACTAGCTTGGTTCCTCCTTACTTGTAATCTTTCTTCCCAACTTGGCACATAGGGGAATCTAGGTCCGGTCCTTGGTGCGATATTCATTTGTTCAAACAAATAAACAAATGAATCATTGTTATAGTGCATGCTTCTCCCAAGTTCATCTTGGTACCTTCTTGTTTCGACGTTGTACCAATCCATAGGCCACTCTTCATCCACCGGAATGACCAGTGGGTCTTCTCGGACTTGCTCCTTCCTTTGCCTTACCCTTCTTCCCGGCTCCTCGAGCTCTGATACAGCATCCGTATGAGGGATTCCAAAATGCACCCCACCAAAATCTTCCATGATCTCTGAGCTGCCCATTGTCCCAAAATACCATATGGCCTTGCTAATCTCGTGACAAACATGCCCCAATTAATCTTGGAGGTGATCCGCTCTTTTACCTCCCCCTCTGCCAAATATTTTGCCAAGCAATATGGCATATTGCAGAACACATCAAGAGTGATAATACTCCACATGTAGAAAATGTCAAGAGTAGGGACTTTATCGTCATCCTTTCGCATGTTAATTGTACTCGCGATCAAACGATGTATTAAGCGGTGAATTGGGGAACAGATACTCCCCTCTTGTGCGGATGAAGGAATGTAGACCCGATTAGCGATTGTGTTCCACCAAGTTAATGTAACCACTCCCTCGGGTAAGTCCTTGTGACAATGCTCTAAAAATGTTTTGAAATTTTCAGACATTATCACATCTTGATCATAAATCCCCATTCTCCACGCCATCTTTTCCATGCTACATTGGCACAGCTCCCCTCCAAGAGAGAAATATATAATACTCGGATTGTAATAGCCATTACCACCTCGAAAGGAGATGGTAGCAAAGAACTTCCAAAACAGCTCCTGATAAACATGTTCTTGCACTTTAAAAAGTTGGCTCCAACCATCACAGATTATTGACACCCCATCATTGTTGAAAGATTTGACCAAGTAGGGGTTAACTCCTCTTCCAATCTAGTTTGACAAATCCAGTGCCAGTCAATTTCATTAGGGACATGTATCTCCTTGCGCCTCAAAGCTATCAGCTTGTTCTTTGCATGGGCAAGAGAAGACTTGGAGGTTATTTTAGGAAAAGATAACCATGAGAGATCCTCATGGCTGCCTCCACTTGAGCTCTGTCCATGCGTCGACATAATTCCCGCAAAATAGAATCAAGAAGACCATAAACAAAACAAAAATCTGTTAAGAATAATGAGAATCTGGGCATCTGTGACCTAGACTCGCCGAGTCCGCGAACCAACTTGGTGAGCAGGATGAACATTGCGAGTTCAATCTAGTCGGGGTGAACTTTTACTGTGTGATTTCTATAGATTAATTCAGGGGTTTGCTTCGGTATGTTCCAGGAGCATAACTATGTAAGAAATTTCATCTAAAACATCCTAATTTATCAAGAATTCAGAACCCTAAAATCCAAATTTAGTTAAAATTGGGATTTTGCAGAAATTAAAGGTGTAACTCTACCAAAGATTGCAGCTTTTACAAGATTAAGGTTGAAAATGATTACCTTTGAGTTAATTTGCAAGAAACTAGAAGAAATCAAGATGGAAGCTTGAGAGGGTTTTGCTCGTCGAGTATGAGTAGCGGTTGGGTGAATGGCTGAAAATGTTTGACAATTAGGGTAAAACCCTTTTTACAGAATGTAAAAATAATTTTTGTTTTCGTGAAAATACTTGGACTTGACGAGTAGATATACCTACTCGCCGAGTAGTAACGCGATTCCGCGTTTAATCGGGGTTTCTTACGCGGGCTCGCCGAGCAGGTTTAGGGACCCGATGAGTCTTTTATTCGGAAAGCTAAAAACATTGACTTTTTTTTAATTCTATGCCACCAACCCCACACTCGAGCATTGCTTGCCCTCAAGCAATCATCATAAGCTCAGAAGAATAATGATAAAAGCAAATCATAAGAAAACAACGAAAATAAAAATGAAAAATAAAGGAAAAAGAAAGCAAACTGTAAACTCGGTTGCCTCCCGGAAGTGCTTTTTTTTAAGGAGTCATTAGCTGGACTCCTTCCTGCCTTAAGTTTCTGTAGTTCCTCCGAGAAGCAGCCCTCTTCAAGACCTTCTTCTCTTGGAATTCCTTCTTCATATCTCTTCACTTTATACCCATTAACCTTGAAAGGAGTTCCGTCTCTTGATATAAGCTCAATAGCTCCATGTGGAAAAACTTGCTTTACTTTAAATGAACCATCCCATCGTGTCTTTAGCTTGCCTGGAAAAAGTTTGAACCTCGAATTAAAAATTAACACCTTTTGTCCTTCATGAAAGTCCTTATTACCCTTTAATCTTTTGTCATGCCAACTCTTTTGTCTTTTCTTTGTATATCAAGGAACTAGTGTATGCCTTAATTCTAAGTTCTTCAAGGGAATTCATTTGCATCAACCGGTTGACTCGAAGTTCAGTCAAATCAAAATTTCACATCTTTAGAGCCCAAAAAGCTTTATGCTCAATTTCTACCAGTAAGTGGCAATTCTTTCCATACACTAGCCTATATGGTGTAGTACCAATAGGTGTCTTGAAAGCTGTTCGAAAGGCCCAAAGTGCATCATCTAATTTATCCGACCATTCCTTTCAATTTCCTCCAACCGATCTTTCTAAAATTCTTTTTAACGCCCTATTCGTCACCTCAATTTTCCCACTAGTTTGTGGATGATACAATGTTGAAAACCTATGATGTACCCCATATTTTTTCAACACTTTGGCCAATTGATCATTTGCAAAGTGAGTTCCCTGGTCACTAATAAGAGCTTTAGGAACTCCAAATCTTGAGAATAACTTCTTTAGAAATCGTACCACCACCCGAGCATCATTAGTTGGTAATGCTTGTGCCTCCGCCCATTTAGACACGTAATCTACCACCACCAAGATGTATATATTCCCTTTGGATATTGGGAAAGGTCCTATAAAATCAATCCCCCACACATCAAATATTTCACAAATTTGAATACCATGTTGGGGCATTTCATTTCAAGATGATATATTTCCCACTCGTTGGCATGAATCACATTCTTTGACGAATTGAGAAACATCTTTAAAAATTGTGGGCCAATAAACCCAATATCAAAACTCTTCCTAGCTGTATAGTGTGCTCTATGATGTCTATCGGCGGGCCCTCTATGACAATGTGCCAAGATTTCTCGACTTTCCTTCCCGAATACACATTTTCTTATCATTCCGTCTGCGCAGCTTCAGAAGAGATACGGCTCACCCCAAAAGTAGTACTTAATTTCTGAAAATAATTTCTTCTTTTGTTGGCAGGTCAAGTCTTTTGGGATGTAATTGGTTTCTAAGTAGCTAGCTATGTCCGCAAACCATGGCATTTCTCCGGATACTACTAAAAGGTATTCATCGGGGGAAATCGTCTCCAATCTTATTTTCTTCCAATTTTTCCAAATGCGGGTTCTCTAATCTAGACGAATGGTCGGCCACTACGTTTTCCACTCCCTTTTTATTGCGTATTTCAATGTCAAACTCTTGCAAAAGTAAGACCCAACGTATCAATCGGGGATTAGCATCTTGTTTAGTAAAAAGATACTTCAGGGCTGAATGGTCGGTAAAAATTGTTGTCTTGGATAACACCAAATAAGGGAGAAACTTATCAAATGTATATACCACAACTAGTAGCTCCTTCTCGGTAGCAGTGTAGTCCTCTTGAGTTGGGTCAATGTCTTGCTTGCATAGTAGATCGGTTGAAAATGCTTTTCAACTCTTTGTCCCAAAACAACTCCCACAACATAATCACTTGCATCACACATTAGCTCAAAAGGAAGATTCTAATTTGGTGCTATCATGACAGGAGTAGTGGTTAATCTTTCCTTTAACAAATGTAATGCTTCATGACATTCCTTAGAGAAATCAAATGGGGCATCCTTCAATAGTAATTGAGTCAAAGGTCTAGTAATCTTCGAAAAATCCTTGATGAAGCGCCGATAAAATCCTGCATGACCAAGAAAACTCCTTACCCCTTTTACATTAGTTGGGGGGGTAGCTTAGCTATTGTGTCCACTTTTTCTCTATCCACTTCTATCCCTTTCCTTGAAACTTTGTGACCCAATACAATTCCACCTTTCACCATGAAGTGGCATTTTTTCCAATTAAGGACAAGGTTTGTCTTCTTAGATCTATCTAGCATCAAGTCCAAATTAGATAAGAAATCTTCAAAAGATGGCCCGAATACCGAGATATCATCCATAAAAACCTCCATAAACTTTTCGATTATATCATGAAAAATGGCCATCATGCACCTTTGAAGTTTGATTGGAATTTTAAAATACCCCGAAAACCCATCAAGAAAACAATAATATAAATGGCCGGAGAGTCTTTCGAGCATTTGATCGATAAAAGGCAAAGGGAAGTGATCCTTGCATGTGACATCATTTAGCTTCCTATAATCTATGCAAAAATGCCACCCGGTCACCGTTCTTGTTGGAATTAATTCGTTATTCTCATTGGCCACCACCGTCATGCCTCGTTTTTTCGGTACCACTTGCACCGGGCTCACCCACGGGCTATCAGAGATTGAGTAAATGATTCCGACATCGAGTAGTTTAACCACCTCTTTTTTACAACTTCTTGCATGTTCGGGTTAAGTCTTCTTTGGCTTTGAACTACCGGTTTAGCTGTAACGCTCGTGTTTCTGGGATTGTCATTAATAGCAATGTAATAGTCTAGGTTAACCTTTGTAACCTATTTTGAAATAATAAGAATGTATTATTTGAGTATTATGTGTTTTATGCTTAATTGCTTAATTGTGTGGCTTAAATGAATTATGGATAAAAATATGAGTTAAAATGAAATATTAGATAAGCCCGATATCAATACATGAAGACGTAGTGGTCATAACGAGCTTTTCAAGTATATAAAGAATGCCGAAATCCGAGTTATAACGAAGAAGTTATGACCTGTAGAAGTTTCGCAATAGAACCGGTACAACATAGCACGACGTAAATAGTGAATTTACAATAGAGCAGTATTTAGGCTTAGTAATGTAAACGAAAGTCGTAGAATACATTAAACCGAGAGGGTACATAAAAAGAATATCTAAGTCTGACTTCGTATGAGAAAGTTATGATTTTTCTAAGTTTTAGCTTAGCAGTATGCAACCCGAAGTTCGATTACGAGATCGATTAATTTCTAGCCGAAGCAATCTAAACGAGAATCGAAGATCTCGGTATTAGTAGTGCAACGATAAAAAGACAGACGAAAACGGACGTCAGATGAAGAAGTTATGAATTTATAACGGAGTTTTCCTGTCCCGTCCTACTAAAAATAATTAATAAAAATAAATTCAAAATTAGCCGACGGAGTCTAAACGAACGTTGTAGAGCATAGTCTCACCTATGCGTGGATGTAAAGAACGTCAAAAACAGAGTTCGTATGAGGAAGATATGAATTTTTGAAGTTTATTAAATAATTAAAATATTAAATTTAAATATAAATACCCGATATTATCCGAAGGAGGAGGAGTCACCGGTCTGATCCGGATTACGCCCAACGTAATGCCTCAGTATGCCCAGCGTAATCCGAGGATTCAGACCCTATATAAAGGGTACGAGGGCAGCTGAGTTCTTTGCCAATTTTCTTTCCTTCTCTCTCGTTTTTACCTCGTTTTTCGTGCAAGAAATATCTCGAAGCCCCGGTATCAACCCCGAGACCCGAAGCAAGTCCCGAAACCCCAAAGATCCCGGGAAGTGAAATTTCTGAGCCGAAGCTCTGCCCGCGAAAAGCCAATTTTTTTGTGAAGATTTTCCAGATCTACCGAAGAATACTACTTCTACAAGCCGTAGTGTTGTCCGATCATCTTCTGATCAAGTGAGTGTGTAGTTACTTTCTTCTAACGCATAATTATGAAGTATTTTATATAAAATACGTGTTATGTGTATATTTTGTTGTTATATGTGTGAATGTATATTCACTTTCTTCTATCTCATAGATATGATTTGTTCTCTACAAAATACGTGTTATGTGTATGTGTCTCATCTATTGTTTGGAATATGTATTGAATGAGAATGCTATACAAGTTTTAAACTATGTATAAAAATATATATTTTTATCTACTAATATGTTGGGTAGAACATGGGTAGATAGTTGATGTGTGATAAACAGATGAGAGGCCTCGATGTTGTTGTTGTTAATCTAGTTATCTAGCGGGGTATGGATGACGACCACGTACTCTTTCTAGATAGTCATGTGGAACACTATCAGGTTCATAACCTGTAGGTGTTGTGAACTATTTGTTCACCGGTGTAATCTATCCCCCTCATGGTTCCCTTTAGGACATCTACTGTTGAGGAAACCCCTTTGCAGTAATGTCCGTCTCGATGAAAATCCTAGATAGGTCCCTTGTGATATTTGTTGTTTTAGGGACGTAAAGTGAGGATAACGGGAATGGGTAATCGAGTTATTGTTGATTGTTGAATTAAATATAATTATTTATTGTGGGTTGAAAACCCTATATGCTCACCAGGCTCCAAAGCCTGAGCCACTCAGTTTATTTGTATTACAGGTAGTGGCGCGAGGGCATAAGATGGATGAATCATCAAGTTATTTTGTTTATATGCATGTATATGTATATAACTGTTGTATGGCTTGTAATATGTCGTTTATGCTTTTTGGTCTGTATCGGAACATGACATCCCGAGTTTTAATTATATAATGAAAATACATTTCTTTATGAAATGCTTTGATAAATATTATTTTATCATATTTTGTTTTGGGAGCATATTCCGCAACTCTTCTAAATCAAAAGGATTTACTCTAAAATTATTTTAAAAGCATAAATGAAACCAGTCTTTTCTGGCCAGGATTTTGGGGATGTCACATTAGCTCCATCTTTTAAATTAATTTTATGAGAACAATAGGCTGGACCAATTCCTTTAATGTCGGCTATCTTCCATGCTATAGCACCGTGCCTCTTCTTTAACACACCCACTAGACTTTCTTTTTCATGCTTGGCCAAATCAGCAGCTATAAATACAGGTTTTTGTTGGCCATCTTCAAGAAACGCGTACTCTAAGTGATCTGTGTGACAACCCGAAATTTCCATTATGAACAAACCATATCAAGCTAATAGATGTAGAACAGTTACAGTGAAAACTCAGATTTCGAGTATAAGTTTGGCAGTTTTCAAGATTTTTACACTTAAGGAGATATTAGGAGAGTGGATGCACTAGGGTTTTGTGCAACACTGAAATTCCAATACTCTAGGACATTAGAGTTCATTCCGAGAATAGAAATATTTTCTACCAAAAATCTCAGGACTATAAATAGAATTCTGAACCAAATTGGTTCATTAGTTGAATTCCAATTAGAGAAAAGCCAAATTCCCTCTCACGGATCTTCGG